>NW_009952982.1:224142-241056 GCF_000747805.2 Chaetura pelagica | reverse complement strand
TGGTGGAGTCACCATCCTTGGAGGTATTCCAGATATTAAAGAAACATGTAGATGAGGAACTTCAGGGCATGCTCTAGTGGCTGAGATTGTAGGTTGTGTGTTGTGGGTCTTTTCATGTGTGGGTTTTTTTAGTTTGTTTGTTCATTTGTTGTCTTTGTTTTGGTTTTTTGTGTATGTGGTTTTGGGTGTTTGTTTTTTTTGGTTTTGTTTTGTTTTGTGTTTGTTGTTTTTTTTAATGGTTGGACTCAGTGATCTCAGAGATCCTTTCCAACCATGACTATTCTGTGATTCTGTGATTCTGTGAATGACAAGGTCACTCCTTTGACTGTTTCACTTGTTCATGGACATTTCCTATTTTAAAGTTAATTGTTAATCTGCTATTAATAGCTTAATGTAGGGACTTGTCCACTATAGGTAGGCATGGAGATATGAGATGCTGTAATAATGGTTTAATGTACATAATTCAACTCCTATACAAGTCCCTACACAGACTTGCAAATCCAGTTCTATGTATGTTGATATTCCCAACACATAATATTCCCAATCTTGCAGTCTATGTCTCATTGAAAATCTTGTTCTTAGTTAATGTCCATGTGCAAGAAAAACAAACCAAAATCCACCCAAGCAACACCTTGTCCCATAACATTTAAGGACAGATACATTAACATTATAAAGGTGTCACAATAGAAATTGTGAATTTACCCACAAAAAAAAAAAAAATAAAAAAAATTTCATATTGATAATGTAAACAAAACTGACTCTGACTCAAAATTATTGCAGTTTTAGTAGTTGAAAATTCCTACACCCCACAAGGAAGAGTAATAAACCTGCAGCAGAAAAAGGCTACTGTGTTCAGTTTTCTGAAGTAGGTATGTAACATATGGATAGAGGAACAGGCCTGTAGGTGCTCTGCATCTTTCCTCTAATATTGTGTCTCTGTGACTTAGGTTACAGAGGAGGTATGCAAACTAATTAGTCATGGAACTGAGGAGGTATAGAAAGATCGGGCTAGTAGAAATATGTTTGCAAGTAGCAATACCAGGATCATTTGAATGTTTTCATGCTGTGGTTTGGGCCTAACACCACAACAAGAAACAACCCTGTGGCCACTCACTCACCTCCCGCACTCACACACACTCTGGGATGGGGACAAAGCCGACCTAAAAGCTCATGGGTCGAGACAAAGATCGTTCTTCACTGATTAAGGTCCTGGGTAATCCAGACTTTGTTCCTGATTTCTCTCCCTCCTTCCTGGGTTTAGAGTCAGTTCACAGTCCTTCCCCACGGGCTCCCTCCCATGGCAGAGAGCCCTCCATGAATCTCTCCTTCATGATTCCTTTCCCCGAGGTCCAGAGCTGCTCCAGCCTGGGCTTCCCACAGAGTCACGGGCTGCTTTGGGAACAGCCACCTCCCTGGCACCAGGTCTTCCACAGCAGCATAATTAGAGTCCACTGGCAGCCAATCCACATTCACCCCTCCTGGTGCCTTCAGGGAATATTCCACCACGTTCCTCCATGAATGCAGCTGCCATCTCGCCATGGGTTGCAGGGAAACTTCTGCTTGGGCACCTTCTTCCCCTTCTTCCTCACCAGCTACCAGCTCTGCTCTTCCTCTCCAGCACAGCTCTTCTTTTTCTTTGAGTGCTCACTCTGCTCAGCTCTTCTCTCAGTTCTTTCATATGTTAATCTCAGAGGCACATCCCTTGTGTCTCTAAGGGCTCCTTGGCTGGTTTAGGAGCAGGGGGAGCTTCTCAGCTTCTTACCAGAGCCACCCCTGGGGCCCTTCCCCTGCTACCAAAAATCCCAACCAAACGAGCACATTTCAGTAGTTTTTTCCCATACTCAAGAAGGAGGTTCCTTGAAAATACAACTTGAGTTCATGTTATTTTACAGTACTGACCAGAATTTTAATTTTTTTTTTGTTTAAACAGCACTTGCTTTTTTACTCATCTTCTGCACCTTCTGACTCATATTCTTTTAGTAAAGCAGTCCAGACCTGAAGTGGCTTTCCTGAGGTGCATTTGCTTACTACATGTGGCAGTAGTAGGTAAGGAGATGAATGATGGCAATGAAAGGTACAAAGGAAATAAAATCCAGTGCATTTTTCTATGCTGATGACAATATTTAGGCAATCATTATTCAGACATACCTGTGTTGGATTTAGTGCAAATATCTATTCATGGGCTGCATAGAATATTAGAAACAGAATCTTACATTATTTTCATTTTCATTATGTATCCTTTTTTCTGTTTTGTTCACTTCTCTTCCAGCTAATCAAATAAGAAAGCTTTTTCCTAAGACTCATGTAAACTGTGCATATGCTCTTACCTAACTTAGACTCAGTGACTCAGTAGTATATACTAATCTTCTGTTCACATCAGACTTGTTTTATATTTTAAAAATTTACTATGTGAAATGGGAGTTACCAGATTGTATGATAGTTTCTCAGGAGTCACACAAAGAGGATACACCTTCTTAGTCAATTAGAGAGCTTATTATGAAGGTAAATGTTGTAAGTTTGGCATCAATCACTTCAAGGTTCATTCAGGTGCGCTTTGTTTACCAGCTTATTTTAACTTTGTTTATATAAGAGGAGTCAAGATAACATACAGGATTATACAAATATTGTTTAGCTTCATAAAACCAAATTCTGTGAGTTCAAAATGACTGCCTGCACCTTTCATACAAAACTCCCCTCTGCATCCCAGTTTAGGGTGAGGTGAACCACTCTTTCTCTTTCCAAGTTCACTAATTTCCCATCTCTTAACAATAATTTTTTTCTCTTCACAGTTTATTTTGGCTGTGGTCCACATACTAGCTTGCATGAGAGGGATGTGGCAAGTACAGGGTCACAACATGAAAATGACAGTTTCATCAAAAGAGGAAGTTTTTCCTGCAACAGCTATGAAGTAGCTCCTATTAAAACTCAAATTATCCATGGAGTTTAATCTGTATGTTTAATCAGTTCATATTCTGTGTGTTTGGTATAGTTTCGTGTATAATCAACACAGTCCCTTGTATAGTCAATAGCAAATAAAAAATTCATAGATCCTCAGTCAATTCAGGGGTATTTCTGCTTTTATTTGAATGACTCAATCTGAAAGGATTCTTGTAATGACAAAATGAAAAAAAGGAGTTCAGGACAAAAGATGAAACAGTTGAAAAATGGGGTTTTCTTCAACATATCTGTATTCCCATAAATTTGTTTCTAAGAAAGGGAAATGTTTACCCCCATATACATTTAACATTAACAGAAAACCATCTTTTTTTCAGGTCATTACTAGAAGCATGATTTTGTTTTATTATAGTCTTTTCACAAGTACATGTGCCTGTCTCAGTCTTTCACTTTCTGAAACATCCTACATTACTTTGAACACTTTGTAATAAATCTGTATTAAATTCTGAATATTTATTACTATTTTTGTTGTTTTAAACACCTTTTTTGTATTATGGATGATTTATAGAACTTTCTCCTGTTGTCAGACTTGGATTCAATACACACCTGGTCTAAAACACTAGAAAATATCCTTTTAAAAACATGTGGCCCCCTGAGATGGTAAAGTGATATTTCTGTAATAATATATGTACAGGTGTATTGGGTTTACATGGCAAGATTTTGGTAACAGGGGAGCTGCAAGGGTGGTCTCTCTATGAAAAGTCTGGTACTGCCCCATGCTGGACACATGCTGCCAGCTGGCTCCAATGGACGCACCACAGTGAACCCATCAGCCAAGCTGGCAGTGCCTCTGTGGAAACACATTTTTAAAAGGGTAAAATGCTGTGTAGCAGAAAGTATGGAGGAAAAAAGTGAGAGAGCTACTGGATGGAAGTCTTGCAGTCAGCCAAGGTTAATCCACCACAGCAGAAATTTTTTATTTTTTATTTTTTAAATCTATTTACTGGTTTGTTTGACTAGAGCAACAGTTTTGATATTCATCAGGCACTACTGATGAAGTACTGTTCTGAACTGGAAGATTTACTCTGGTCTCTGACTTGGGAGAGTACAGAGAAGACACTATAACACATCTCCTGGATCAGCTTTCATTTTAGCCTTTGTATTAAGCTATTTGCTTACAACAAACACCTCTTACAATGTTGTTATGAAATACTTTTTCTCTGTAACATTTCTAACATATGGAAGAATTGTCAGAAAAATAACTGTTCCTCAGACTGGGTAGAGAAAGACTGTTTTACTCTGTTACCCACAAACTGCATGCTCTTACACATCAGCAACACCTTGCTGTGGTACATTCAACTAAGTCTTACTGTCCAGGTCAAGATAAGAATGAAATTTTTTATTTTTTTAACCATTGCATCAACTGAGAAATATCTTGGTAAATGACCCTTAACAATTTTGGCTTGTATCCATAACAAAATTTCTATTCTGAGGACTTAAGCTATATTTTATATAAAATGTCTGGATTTACTGAGATCAAGCACCCTCTCCCTCTTCTCTTCAGCAAGTCCCTCTAATTTCTACATTGTAGAATCACATTCACTCATGCTTTCCTTGTCTGTGGAACAGTGAAATTCTAAAGTATTCTGTGGAAAGTTGAAGAGATGCAAAAGTAAAAGGGAGCCTTATAACTCAGGGATTCAGGTATTAGAACAGAATTTTTCAGTTGAAAGGGACCTAAACCAATGATTAGTCCAACTATACTCTCAGAGGAGATGTGAATGTGAGTTCTCAAGACAGATTTAGATATGTCTCCCATTGCTGAATGAGTACTCAGAGAGCTGCAGAATGAAGAGTCCTCCTCTGGATTAATTTTGAGAACAGTATCTGTTTTTTTGAAAGGCATGAAAAGAGTATATATATGAAGAGTATACCTACAATGGTGTTAGTCATGGTCCACAGAAGAGAGTTAATATTTAGATGTATTCCTTTTTGGAGGGATTCTCCTCTTGCCTGGTCCAGGCAGCTCTTAATTAATAATTCTAGATGTGTACATCTCATTTTGAGCCCTGTCTGTATATTGACTAAGCACTTTTGTGGTTCTGTATCTCTGGCTGTGTTTTTAGTTCTGCAGTTGCAAATATTGGGACAGAAATTTTGTGAAGACACGTACATAAAAACTCTGAGGTCTCCTGATACTCTGAGGAACAGTTCTTCTGGACATCAGCTACCCATAATTGGTAGTTATAATAAGATTTTTTTCCCAAGTTGTTTTGTTGTTTTGTTTTTTTTTTTTATGACACCTTTCCAAAATGTGAATGTAGGTAGTCCTAGTAGATGCAATACATCACTTCATGGCATGGATTCTTAGTCTCACTGCTGTTTTATAGTGCAGATGATCTGCTTCTGAGAATTTACATTTTTCAAAGTAGTAACTGAAATGGAGAAGCATTAAGGAATGCCCAAAACAGTTTTATGTTTTGTTCCTCCTGGTTTTATTAATATTTTTTTTCCCTTTCATAAGGCACCTTAGCAAGTGATCCAATTCAAATTTTGAAAATGCATGGAAAATAAACACAAACAGTGCAAAGTATCATAGTATCATGGAACTGTGTGAAGGAAAATATATATCAGGTTTTCTATTTAATCCTTCCTTTTCTTTTGCCATGTGGGAGGTAGCAGCTCTCAAAGTGATCTTCAGTATGCACTGTTGTATCCACAATGTTGCTGTGATACAGACATCTGCAGTGATAATGTCACCTCTTTGATGATTCAAAAGTTATTTATAAGTAATGTTAGAAAATGTGCATGGCAGCTGGAAGATCTGGACATGAGTCAGATGTGTTCTTGCATTTGACGTAGTTTTTCCCTCTCACACGCAACAGAAGGCACTATTAGTTATGTAACTGCTTATTTACAGAAGAGAAAAAAGGTAAAGTTTACCATAACTATGGCAAGTGCAGTAAATTGTACCAGCAGGATATTGGGTGGGAGGAGGAGGAAGACTAAAGATTTTTAGCTAAACATTCATGCAAGTGAACTCAAGTTTCCATACTGTCCTGTGCAACCAGCACCATAGTTAAACCATGGCTCAGAACATTGTTTAGCTCACGTATTTGATATTAAATCTTAAATATACAAAATTCTGTCAGTAGAAGTGTTGACTACATGCCTTTAAGTAAGCCATTTCATTAAGAGTTGAGCAAAATAGGAAAAATTTAATCTATTTTATACTTTATATGCCAGACCATTTAAGGAAGGACATCTGAGGGAGTTGGGGCTGTTCAGGCTGAAGAAGTTAAAGCTCTGGGAGGACCTCATAGTGGCATTCCAGTACCTGAAGGGGACCTACAGGAAAGCTGAGGAGGGACAAGGGCTTGTAATGAGAGGACAAGGGGCAGGGCTTTTAAAATGAAAGAAGAGAGATTTAGGTTAGGCATCAGGAAGAAATTCTTCAGTGTGAGGGTAGTGAGACACAGGAACAGGCTGTCCAGAGAAGCTGTGGAAGCTCCATCCATGGAAGCATTCAAGACCATGTTGGATGGAGCTCTGAGCAACCTGATCTAGTGGGAGGTGTCCCTGCCCATGCATTGGGGTTGGAACTTGATGATCTTAAAGTCCCTTCCAACTCCAACCATTCTATGATTCTATGATTCTATGACCTGAAAATCCTATACTCTGACAATCCCTCTCTGTGCTTGATATAAAGAAAGTGATGTGTATATTGTGCAGTTGGGTGGTCATGTGGAAAGTGTTGTGTGTTCTGGTGAAATGCTGACAGCTGGAAGAGCAGCAGGACAAAATCCCATGGCTACTTCTACAGAGCAACATTACTGATAAAACATTGCGCCTTAGTTTGACAGCCTGTGGTCAGCAGAAAGTCAGAAATACAAAAGCAGATATGGAAAAAATCAGTCACTATGTGTAATTGTGCTTTCTGAGGTATCTGTATAGCCATAATCCTTGGATTGCTGTGACAAGACTGCAATGAGATTTCCTCTTGGGGTGATAGAAACAGACTCCAAATTATTGAAAAAATATTTAGCATTGCTAAAACAGTAAGTCTTGCCAAATATGTGGTTAAATTTTTCTCAAAGTAATATAGATTTTCCATATAGGCCATTTTCTTCTGCAGTGTGTGTCAGAGTGAGGATAATATGTGTAAGTTCTCTTTTTACCAGAAAGTATATTGCAAAACACATTTCCACTGTAATTAATATAAATATTAAAAGTTAGCTAGGCTGTTTGAATGATGAGAAATAGTCTCAGAAAAGTTTAAGAGTAGAGAAACACTGGATATATTGACACAGCTATGGCTCGAAATTAATTATTTATCTCTCCTTTTGCATCTGCTGCTACAACAAACACTTCCAATGCAATCAGAATTTTTTTAAACTTTGAATTTTAGCATTGCCTGTTGATATTTTTGTTGCATGTGTAGCACTGGTGTTGGGGCTTTATAGGTCAGGCATTCAGTGGAAGATTGTGGGAAATATTGTTTCTACTCATGGACTTCAGGAACTTAAAAAAAACTACATTAACACTCAGCAGTGGCATCTAGATATGAAAATACTCTTTTTATCACTTGTTCTGGTGATGCCACTTGCAAAGTGATAGTTTACCCCCAGCTAGGATTCCATATATTCTCAATAATGATGTACCTATTGGGAGAGGATTGAAGCACATTAGAACTATAAGAAGTATAATTGTTATTAAAGGCAAATTAACATGTGGGATTGCGTAGAGAAAGATGACTTCTGATTAAGAAGCAAAGAACGGCAAAAAGTTCCACAGGCAGTTAACTCAGATGTAGAGAACTCAGCTAAGGTTAAAGCAAAGATGCTAGTGCTAAATCAGAGTTATGTTTTTTTCCAAAATGGATTATTTCACATTGTCACACAATTTATAGTAAATAAATTAATGTTTACATATGGATTAAGATTTATCTGTGATTAACAGTAAGATTCTTCTGGATTAAAATGTGTAGTCCAACAAGCTGTAAGGTAGCTGAGTAAGACATAAAATGGACTATGGTTGTCTACCTCAAATATTGATTTTTTCTGAAAGGCATAAAAAGCAGCTGGTAGACAGGTTCATTACCCTTCTGGCAATAAGGAAAAAGAGATGATATTTTCAAAGACTCTTTCTAATGCTAGTAGAAGTAAAAATACTTAAAAGTTGTGAAGATAAGGATCTGTGCTCACTTCTCCTCAGATCAGTGCAGTCATGTAAGCTTAAGCCCAAATTCTGTAAGAGTGGTTTCAATGCTTAAAGGCACGTTGTTTTCTGTTATCACAGAATCATAAAAGGGGTCTTAAAGATCATCTAGATCCAAACCCTGTGCATTGGTAGAGGGTTTATTGTTCTCTGCTTTGAAATGCCACAGAATCACAGAATCGCTTAGGTGGAAAAAGACCTTAAATAACATTGAATGCAACCATTACTTCTACTCTACCAAGTCCAACATTAAACCATGTTCCCAAGCTCCACATCTAGATTACTTTTAAACACATCCAGGGATGGCGACTCAACCACCTCCCTGGGCAGCATGTTCCAGCATCTGACAACCCTTTCAGTGGGTAAGTTTTTCCTGATGTCTAGTCTAAACCTCCCCTGGCACAGCTTGAGGCCATTTCCTCTTGTTCTATCACCAGTGACTTTTGAGAAGACACTAGCACGTACCTCTCTACAGTGTCCTTTCAGGTAGTTGTAGAGGGCAATGAGGTCTCCCCTCAGCCTCCTTTTCTTCAGACTAAGTAGTCCCAGCTCTTTCAGTGGCTCCTCATAAGACTTGTTCTCAAGGCCCTTTACCAGCTTCATTGCCTTTCTTTTGGAGCACACACAAGCCACAGCTTCCTGTTCATCATTCATGGGAGAAAAAATTCAGCATATTGAACTGAGGAATGGTGCAACTTTAGGTGAAGGTTGATTGTCTCTCATAGCTCCAGAAAATGAATGAGGCTGGTTCTAGATCTAGAAAGTTCATAGTAAAGAAACCTGAATGGAAAATATGCAAGTTTCCAACTTATGCTTGTGAGCAGACACATCCAAATTAATCTAAAAATATGTCAGGTCTGCTAGGTCTGCTGTGTACACAGAGTTTCTGCCACAGTTCACAAAAACTTGTCATATTGGGGTGGTTTTGTTTGGGGTTTTTTGGTTTGCTTGGTTTTTTTTTTTGTTGGTTTTTTTTTGTTTTTTTTTTAATTTTCTCTACCACTTAATATTTTGTGACAGTCTCTACAAACTTCTTGATGGACTTTCTCTTGTACCACGATGATGTTCGATAGAACATCTCTTTTGCTGTGAATTCCTTGAATTTACCTGGTCAACCCACCTCAATTATGTTTTGGGCACAATATGCAGTACAGGCTATACACTGGTTTAGATGGTCCCCACACCTTAGCAAATGAAAAGAATTCAGCAATTGCCTGCAAAATACTTTCACAATGCATAGTGTATAATTTTAATTTCTAAGGGTTACTGTTGTCTATGAAGAGCTTCACAAGAATAATTTTTGTAGAGTTCATTCTATGTAATGAAAAAAATGAAAAATCCTTTGTTTCTGAAGCCATTGCATGAGGGTATCTCATGGTAAACTTCCTCCAAAGGATTTATTTTTTCAGCCACTCCAAAATTCATTATTTGTTATAGGAGTTACTGAAGGTTAAACTTGGCGTGAGCATTTGAAGGATTTAAAAGCACAGCATCCTGTAGAAGAAACAGAGCAATAAAAACTGCATGATTGCTGAATCAATATTGTGCCATTTCCTGTATACTGAATTCCTTCATTTATGGTGAAAAATACTTGTCTGTTTACCTCTTATCTTCTGTAAATATCACACCTATTTTTTTTTTACCCCTCCTCTTTCCTTATCCCTTTGTCTCTCCTCCCCTGTGATAAAATCAATTGCACCAATGGATATTATATAAAGAAAAGTTTTCAGTTGAGTTTCCACTTCACCCAGCTTAGCCACCATGGGGCTAAGAGCTGCCAGCCTTTTGGTACTCTGGCTGGCTCTTTCCCATGCGAACGAAATAAGAAAAGGTAAGCTCTAGAAATGAAATGGTACCAGATTGCTTTCTGAAAAAAGGGAATAGAATTCAAATACCACTGCAGAGGTAGAAGGAGGTAGTGCATTTAAATAGCACAGTGGAGTTTTAAGGTGCCTTAAATTTCTTAAACTTTCAATTACTGAGGCTACATAGCTCAGCCAACACTGGTAGATAGTGCTCAATTTAGAGGGTTTAGTACCTACATCCACTGAACTAATCTCTAGTTTGATGTGCTCAGAAAATATTTTCAGTGTTACTTTTCTTTCCTCGTGTTGAGACTTTCCTAGGTATGGCAGAAAGCAGCTGTAGGACTTTGGGAGGTTCATTGTTAGAGCAATGAAGAAAGTGAGTAATTGTGCATTTGATTACTTTGGAATGACATAAATACTTTCTTCAAAAGTGAATGTAGTAACATTGGACAAAACTATTTTCAGGATATTAATAATCCTTCTGTATAAAGCTCTAATTTACTCCATCTGTTAGCAACTTTGTTTGAAGTTTTGAAATTGAATTCTTATACCAAAAACTATTTTTGGAGCAACAAGTGATGAATTTTGTGCTGTGATCGTGTTTGGGGTATTGTTCTTGGGCTGCTGTGTCTTGAATTCAGCAATGTCTTGCTTTGGTACCCCAGCTGTGGGCTCTGGGAGAATCTCTGTGTAGCATTCCTTCTGAGGAGAGAAACATACCAGCTTACTGGGTGTATCTGGTATGATTGATGCCATCAAGTATGGTAACTTCAAGGTCCCCATGGTAGTTCTGCTTTTGCAAGTTGAGAGGTTCTTGTGAAGTTTAGTGGCATGTGTGCTTTTGTTACCTCTGCAAGCTTCCTAAGTATGCTCAACTTTTATGTTCACCCTAATCTACATCTTGATATTTATCAGATATTGCACTGGTTTGTATTATTTGTTGGTATAAATGGCTGGGAAGGGAATGAGTATAATCAGCTTCATCTATTGCTGTTGTTAAAAAAAACCAAAAAGCCCAAACTAAACATATTTTTCCTGATTTTTGTTGATCGCACCATGGTTATTTTTTTTACCTATCTTCTGAAGAATTTCTATTCTGTAGTAGAAATCACTACTTCTGTTAGGAAAAGAAGGAATTATTTAAAACCTCCTATTGTGCACAAATCCTTTCAGAACATCTGACTTATTTGCCTTCCAGAGTAGAAGTGGTCCTTCCTTGATTTCCTGTTTCCTTTCTAGTACATGTTGCATTAGAGAAGAAAGTAGCCCTTAGAAATACTTGATATTCCTGAAAATAATGCTGTGATTCAGAATAAATTCTTATGTTTGGCAAAGCAGCTCCATTCTACTAGTGCACAGGCTTGTTAGTGGTCAAGGGGTTAAGTTTTTGCATCTTATGCAGACAAGTTTCTTCACCTCATTGAGGGTTATAAGATACACCCAGGTCTTGACACTATTTTCTAATGTCTTATTTTCCTTTAGAGATTCACGTCTCTTCTGCTTCATGGGCAGATACTTGATCAGGCTTGGGATCCATGGAATCACTGTGCATGTAACTTCAGATGGTTTCTCCTGCATAATGCATCACTTACCTTTGCTTGATGCCAGCTCATTCATTTCACTTTTTTCATGCCTATTTCTTTTTCATCCCATAACAGGAAGGACAAGAAACCATGGCCACTATGTCTGCAGCACTTGGGGAAACAACCATTTCAAAACTTTTGATGGAGACATCTACCAATTCCCTGGCATTTGCGAGTATAATTTTGCTTCTGACTGCCGAGACTCTTACAAGGAGTTCTCTGTCCACATTCAGCGTGCTCTGAACAACAACAACCACCCAGAGATCCAGTATATTCTAATAACAATCAAGGATTTCACGGTGTACCTGAGACCAAAAGTGGCAGTGGTGGATGGACGAATGTAAGTTATTTTAGTGTAATAGTATTTCTGAGAAATGTGCTGGGAAGATAAAAACAGGATTGATTCTTTATGCAGCTAGCTGTTTATACCATTAAGGTAGATGCTACAAGCATTTACAAAAGGAAAAAAAAAAAGGCCCTTTGAAATCCAGCATAAAAATTGCTTTGAGGAGGCTGTTAGTATTAATCGTAATTTCTATGCTGGCATAAGGGATTATTTACATGCAAGTCAGGAAGAAGTTTGAGTGAAAGTTCGTTTCTGATTGTGCAGAAAACAATGCAGCTCATGAGCCATATCTTTCACCAGCATAAAATGACATATCTTCTTGACTTTTCCTTAGCAGATGTCCTGACAAATCCTCAGAAATTAAAATGCATTTCTCCAGGGTCTTTTTCTCTTACTTTGTGGCAGAAGAAAAATGTTTTTTTCCTGTCTTCATAAATAATTCTTTATGAACTAATGGCCATTCCTCAATGGATTATAACAGATAAGTTGCACGACAAAATTTACAGTATTTTGTATGTGACAATATTTACTTTTACAGCAAGCTGCAGTATTTTTCTCCTCCTGTAACATGGATGCAAAAGGAACTAGTCTGACACAATTTCTGGTGCAAGTAGTGTCTTAACCTAGCCTTTCATACTTTAGTCTGTCATTTCAGTATGCATATAGACACATACTGAAAAAAAGTAAAGCAACTTACAGCTTAAGACATAGTTCTGAAGATGGAAGAAACTGGCTGTTAGTATGTCTTAGCATAATTAAAAAAAAAATAAATTCTTACACTGTCATTGTAGAACTGGGTTTTTCTACAGAACTTAGCTTTTACTCTGAAGTTTGGAGGCCACTGCAATGAAAATCTGTTCAAAGGTCACAAATAACATTCAATTTTCCAAGGATCATACCAGAATGCATAACATAATGACATGAAATGATAAAAGATGTATTCTCGCCCTGAACTGAAAATTCCCTTTATTGTGTACTCAGGTCTTAAAAAGAACTCCATGAAAAAACAAGTTTAGAAATCCTTAAAAATTATTTTTCATAAACCAAGCCTATTTTTATTTTCAGGAGTTTTCATAAAGCAGTAGGTTTCTTCTGAAAGGAAAGCTTGTAGAACAGGTTTTTTCTGCTTGGGGGATTTATTTTTTTGTGAAACTCGATTTCCCATATTGCTCTTTAAATGGCATATGAAACATTGGAATGTAAAATAGCATTTCACACTACTGAAATGAAAACTGCAAAGTAGACAAGTGTAAGAATTTGCCTTTTGATACCTGAAACAATGATTGCTTGAATGTCCTAGTATTAGAAAAAAAGAGAAATATTCCATGCTGTTATAATTGAAAGGTGAAAAGCTGTCCAGTCTTTAATAATCTTTCTCCAAAAACATAATATCTTAAGGCCTCATTGTCCAGAGAATGAACAATGGAGCCAAAAGTAGAAATAATAGCTTCTGATTTGCTGCCTATTATTTAGACATGTAAATCAGTTGGCCATGTTAAAAATGCCTGAGGTAAATAGTTGGAAAAATCCCAGTGACGGGCAGATGAAATTCCTAATCACTAGTCAAGAGACAGTTACAAGGACATGTGCATAGACGTACATGAGTCTTGATAGGTAACCATTATATTGGCAAATCTGTAGAAAACGAACTGGTTATTTTGGATTCCAGTTTACACTGCTTCTGTTTGAACAGACTCCAGTTCTTCAGATTTTATAGAATGAGGCTGCTTGTCACAATCTCTTTATTGAGGAATGACATTCAGCAGTGTGAATTGTTACATAATGCACTGTAAGACAGGCATACAAGAACAGGAGAAAGATCTGGTGAACTGATTTTTTATCAGACAAAAACATCTACTTTCACCCTTCTGCAAAATATCTTCTGTCAGATTAACATGCCTTGCTGTCATCATTAATAGGCTTGGTCCTTCAACCAAATACTAATCAACTAACTACTCAGTTCCTTTTAACATGCACCTTCTTTTCAGACTTTTAATGGTAGTCCCTGTATCTTTCTGTGCTTTTAGAACTCTTTCTTGGGGAGGAATGTCCTTGCAAAGGAACATTCATTCTCTCTGAAATGGTTGTCAGGTCTTTTGGTAAATAAAAGCTTCCATTTATGTTGTTACTTCTTTCATTTAAATAAATGATTGGTGAATGTTTGAATATCCTCAATACCATAATGAGAATTGATTTTCCTCTAAGTTGAAGACATCTGACACTTTGGCTCCTCTTGGGGGAGGCCTTGCCTCTGAAATTGCTTTTCCTTTTAAAGACAATGAGTTGTCATGTCAAGTGTCAGAGAGAGGACTTTATGCCTCAGAAAAAGGCATCCTGTTCAGCTAGGATTAGGTGGACGGAGACTGGTTTCTCTAAGACTAATTACAGAAATTCATCTCCCCTCCCCCCTTATGCTTCTGTACTAATGCAAAGTCTCTGATTTTCATCCCAGTGTGAAGACACCTTACTACAGCTCTGGTCTGCTCATTGAAAGCAATGACATTTATACCAAAGTTTATGCCAAATTAGGCATGATTCTGATATGGAATCACGAAGATGCGCTGATGGTATGTATGATCCAAGTAATTTTTATTGGTGTTTCCTGTGTTCAACAGACTACTGTGTACTGAAAAGAAGCAGAATCTTATGAACTGAACAAATGAGACTTTTATGCTGACTCATCCAACTGACACTCATAGTACCTTATTTTAAAAACATTAAGCTCATTTCTCTGCAATGTGATAGAGGTAGCAGTATGGCATACAGATCATCTCATTGGTGTCAAGAAAGGAAGAAGGAGCTTTTGGAGAAATAACTAATGTTTTTGCTCAAATACCCCCACAATCCAATATGCATTTTCCTTAATTTGTCTTTTAAAAAACTGCCATCATCAACTTCCCTAATTAATTGCAAGACTTAAATTTAAATCCCACTAAGGAAAAAAAGGAGAAAAAAAGTCCCATGATTTTAAGAAAGCTTTCCTTTTCATCTTTATCACCATGGTGATTACTGTCAGTATTGAAATACCCATGATTCAGTCACTTCTTTCTGTTTCCCATTTGCTTTTTTTTTTTTTGCATCTAACTGTGTGTTTATTAAAAATGTTACAAATTAATTTGCAATAGCTATTTCTCTAAGAGTTTTGAGTTCAACATAACTTCTGTCATTTAGCAACTTCCCTTTCAGGGAAACATATTTGCTTTGGAATGTCTTCATGCTCCAGATGACTCTTTTCTGTTTTTTTTTCTGATTCTTTCCATTACCTAGGTTGAGCTGGACAGCAAATTTAATAATCATACATGTGGTCTCTGTGGGGATTACAATGGAGTTCCAATCTACAATGAGTTTATTGATGGAGGTGGGTTGTCCTACCATACTGACAGTTGGCACAAAAGATAGGCCGATAAGTATCGTGCGTAGGAGCATCACGGGAGAGAAAATTTCACCTTGAATATTTCTGTGATTGCTCCTGAACAAACATTTTTATTTTATTCCAGATGAATAATCTTGTTCTGTTCTCTACTGGCTGCCTTTTCTTGTTACCACTTTACATTTTTAAGCATTCCTAGACATACCACTTTACATTTTAAGCATTCTTGGACATAATAGATATAATTCAAAGCATTGATCTGTGTCTGACAGGCATATTTGATACCACAGTAACTGTTTTCCATAATCTATAGAGTCCCAGGAACCAGATGCTCCTGTTGTCAATTTCTGGGGCTCATCAATTCCTCTTTTTTTTTCTTTCTTCTTTTTTTCCCCCCCCCCCCTTTTTTTTTTCTCATAGTTACAAGCTACAATTCAATCACATATGGGAATTTACAGAAGATTAACAAACCTGGTGAGAAATGTGAAGATCCTGATGAAACCCAGGCTCTCCCAAGCTGTAATGAACATGTGAGTATGCCTAGTGGTGAACTTCACTTGCATGGGCACATGGAGACACTTGTGCTACAGGCAATTAGAGTGTGAGGAGGGGTGAGGACTTTGTCCCTTTCAGGGTAAATGGTTTCTTCTTCCTTCCTTGAATAGTCGTTGTTCAGAAGACAACAGTTTCTATGGCAAGACAGGAAGTGTCTAGAAGCTCAGGTGCTTAGAAATCTATTAAATATTACTCTTCCTCCTTAGCGTGATGAGTGTGAGAAGTTGCTGACTTCCTCTGCATTTGCTGACTGTCGGTTACGTCTGAATTTGGAAATGTACATCCAAGCCTGCATGCAGGACAAGTGTGCCTGTGCTGGGAAGGAGGACTCCTTCTGCCTCTGCAGCACCATCTCTGAGTATTCTCGCCAGTGCTCGCATGCGGGTGGCCGGCCGGGTGAATGGAGGACACAGGACTTTTGCCGTAAGCAACTAAATGCATTTTACAAAGAAACAAATATTTCATGGATGTAGCATTGTGAAGCATTTTAAGTAATTTTTTTTTTTCTACAAAATATAGGCATGTATTTTAAATTTCATACCAGTCCTATAAACTGCATACTATGTTCTTCCTGTTTTCTTCTTTTACCTTTATTATTAAGAAATCTTTTTCAGCAAGTAAAAATTCTGTACCCACTAAAAAATGATGAGGTCTGATGTGACAGATGGCTGGGATAATTTTATCTATTTGAGAACAAAATAAGGAAATATAAAAAGCAGGGAAAGCCATTTAGGAACTAATGAACATGTTTTTCCAGATGAAGACACCACTGCCAATTGGGACACCACTGCCTTGAGGGGAGGAGGGGATATGATCCCTGAGGAATTACAGACTTTACGCTCAAATAACTGATGGTGTCTTTCTCATTCTTTCAGCCAAGACTTGTCCTGCTACCATGGTATATAAGGAAAGCAGCTCACCCTGCATGGACACTTGCTCACACTTGGAGATCAGCAGCCTTTGTGAGGAGCACCACATGGATGGTTGTTTCTGCCCTGAAGGCAAGTATTATTTTACCTGTTACATATGAAACAAAACTAAGAGATCCTGCAAATGAGGTTGCAACTGAAATATTGAGTGTATTCAAATTATAGCTTAAAAACCAATACCATTACTCATTATTTCCACACATCCCCCCCC
>NW_009952982.1:204983-224122 GCF_000747805.2 Chaetura pelagica | reverse complement strand
AGAAAATAATTATAGTGTTTTTAAAAAATAGGGTAATAACTTATTAATTAATCAATTGTTTAATATTTAAATCATTTTAACACAATGGTAGATAATAAATCTACTTTGTGATTCTCAATAAATAGACTGCATAGAATGATTCAGGTTAGAAGGGGCCTTTAAAGGTCACCTAGTCCAACTGAGTCTTTAGACCTCTGGTAATACATAGAAAATCATAATTTATAGGTTGAATAGTTCTGAGACATAATTTTCCAAGAGAGTTATAATAGAGGATAGTGAGTGAAATTGTTCGACTCACTGACAAACTTAGGACAAAAGATTACAATGGTAGTCTGCAGAATATGCCAGGAGGACTGAAAATTCTGAAATTGTTCTTGTATACTTATATTAATCTTTTCATATGTAGTTATATATATGGATAGACTTAGCTTTTCAAAGCTGGATAAAAGTGTTTTTCATGTATCTTATACTACAAAAAGTAGAAACAGAATTCTTCACAGTTTTGATAATCTCAGCATCTGCTTTCTGTGTCAAAGTGAGGGCATACCTTCTCTGAGAGTTTGCCCCCTGTGGAAACTGGTTATTTCAGAATAAGATGAAATAGTTTTCTGATGTGCTTTGCAGGAACTGTGTACGATGATATTACTGAAAAAGGCTGCATACCTGTTAGCCAGTGCCACTGCAAACTCCATGGAAAGGAGTATTCACCTGGAGAAAGGATTACCAATGAATGTGAAGAATGGTAAGGGTCATGGTTGTTTATGTATCTTTCTTTGAATTATGGTAGATGAGTCTGCATTTTTCAATTGTCTGCTTAGTCCTAGGAGAATTTCCAAAAACCTTCTAAACTTAACATTTATGTTGCATGTCTATACAGCCAATTTTCTGAAAAATATTCTTGTATCCATGGCATATGGCAGAGGGAAAATCCTAAGGAAAAGGTCAAAGATACAGTTTTAAAACACCTGAGGTTATCTTGCTGCTTGCTAGGTATGCAGATTATTACAGTGCTCTCAGCTCTGGTAATGTCTATAATAATTTTTTTATTATTTGTGTGCTTACAGCACCTGTGATTCAGGCAAATGGACATGCAAAGATTTACCCTGTCCAGGCACATGTTCAGTGGAAGGAGGTTCCCATATTACAACCTTTGATGGGAAGAAATATACATTTCATGGAGACTGCTACTATGTGGTGGCCAAGGTATTGTATACTGAAGGGCTTTTCTTTTGTGCTATGTACCAGCTGCCAACTGATGGTTTATTCCTTTTTTATGGCATGAGGGAAGCAGAAATGCTGAAAGTTGTACTCGAAAATTCAGGGTAGTTGGGCAGTTGGGCAGTCGGGCACTTTCTGCAATGGGTGATTGACTTAGTCAGATAGTAGACTAGGTATGCTGTCATTATTCAATGGAATCCATCAAGTATAAGAAAACAAAGGACCCTCTAGCTGCATGGATAGGTAGACTTCAAAAATCAGCAATTCTCAGGATTAGAAGCTCTCAGCCAGATCTACAGTAGCTTTTTCTGCCTGTTACTGTCAAAGGCAAAAGGACTAGGCAGCTATGCCATTCATCTGTCTGTAACATATCTGGTGCTTGTTCCTCTAGAGAACAAAGATCTTGTTGAACTAGAAATCGTACTACTGAATTTGTTTGCAAGATGTTTTAGCTTTCAATGCCAGTGCTGAAATACTGGTGTTAATAGTTAAGCTCTATAGTAATTGTTATCATAACAGTTTTTGCTTTGGAATTCATCTTGTGAGACTGATTGGACTAATGGACATTCATTTCCCTGTTATTGTAGGGTACTGTAAATGACAGTCATGCTCTCCTGGCAGAGCTGGCTCCCTGTGGCTCCACACACAGGCAGACCTGTTTGAAGACTGTTGTGCTGCTAGTAGATCACAAAAAGAATGTAAGTGTTTTGTGAGTTCTGCTAGAGAAGTTGAAAATTAATATATTTCCCTTACTGTGAAACAGTAACTAATTCTTTGGGAGCTGCCATTGTGGGTAGATAAGGCACTTCAGACAGGCTTACACTGAAACTGTGGCATGCGCCTTTATAGAAAAGAGGAACATGCTGTAGATCCTGAAGACCCAGTATTTTCTTTTACTTGCTGAAATCAAGGTGTCCTATGTAAACAAGCTTTGCATTTTGTTACTGCTATAGTATGTTGTAGCTAGGTGTAAGTGAAAAACTGAATAGCAAGACCAAGTTTTACTTGTGTCCTACAAGTCTGCTGACACATTTGGTTTTCAGACAGATTCTCCCTTTCAAAGATTTTAAGTTCTAGTCACAGTCTAAATGTGCCAAAAGGTTCTCTTCTTAAATATTTATTTACTTACTTATTTACTTATTTTTAATTAGTTCATTTTCCTCTCAGTATCTGCAACTTCATTGATTCTATTTGCTGTTGTACAGGTGGTGGTTTTCAGATCAGATGGCAGTGTGCTACTGAATGAGATGACAGTGAATGTGCCTCATGTGTCAGGTAAGGGACGTAGCCTTGTTTGTCATTTGTCACACACCTGACTTCTCGTGTAGAGGTGCATTTTTTCAGAGGCAAAAGTGGAAAAGAGGCAAATGAAGTTTGTTCAGATTCTGGAACAACCTGGAGATGAATGTGATTTAATAGTCTCCACTCAGAATTTCATGGGCAGACTGAATATACAGCAGATGATTGAAAAAAAATGTCACTTCACTTTTTTAATACAGCATGCAGCTGGGGAAAGAGGAATTGTTATGCCTTAACTTCAACGTAGGTAGCTTAACTTGCCTATAAAGAGGGGTATTTAACACTTTCAAAGTCTGGCTGCACGGTGTGGGCATGTTGCGGAAATCACACATAGTGAGGCTCAGGCAGGTCTACCCCACCCCACTTCTTCCCCATGCTTTTATTCTTCTGGTGGGAGAAAAGTCTGGGAGATGGTAAGTGCTGTATTTGCTGATTAACTAAGGCAGGAAAGAAGGAGGTGTAGCACCCACTCAACTTCTCAGTTCACTTGATACATAAGCATGTTCTATTTCATCAGTGGATTTGGAGGTTGACTCAGGTCACATAATTTAGGGGCCTTACTTCTGGTGGAAGGTCACTATCAAGCAACAGCTGTAAGCTCTGGGAGCAGCTTTTGAACAGAATGAGCTTCTCTTTATCACTCCTTTTTAGAAACAGCACACTAGCACAGTATGTGTTGTTTCCTATTTACTGACTCCTCTGCAGATGGCAAGTTACTTGCAGGAATGTAATTCTTTATCATAAAAGTCAACTATTAATGGGATTAATGAATGCTTGCATAAAAGCAATTGCAGTGTGTGGCTGAAAATTTAGAGAAACTAAAGTGCTCTAGGCAATAAAATAGACCAACTAATAAGTAGACCAGATAGATAAATACAGCATCTGATAATAGATTTGCTATAAGAAATCTGTTATGCAGTAGGTGTTGGGTTTTTTGGACTTTAGCAAATCTTTTGATACTGTCTCTAAGTGTATCCTTCTGGACAAAGAACAGCATTAGTGAGTTAGCACTGAAGATGTATTGCAGAAAAGCTGAATTTGGTTCTGATCCCAGGGCTGAGTCATTATAGGTAATAAACCAGTTAAGTTAGTGGGGACCAGCATTGAATGTAATTACCAGTGATTTTTAGAGAAAAAAAAAAAAAGAAAAAAGATGTATTTGATCCTGATCTCAGAGTTTTTGTAGCAGGTGATATGCTAGATGCTAATAAGAAGTGCTTCTTTTGGCAGCCTATGTGTGTGTTTAATGCATAGTTCATGTTCTGTTTTTCAGCCAGCTTCTCCGTATTCAAGCCATCTTCTTCCTACTTTGTTGTACAAACTTCTTTTGGGCTTCAGCTGCAGATCCAGTTGTTTCCAGTCATGCAGCTGTTTGTGACTGTGGATCAATCAATTAAAGGAAAACTTCAAGGCAAGTGTCTGTTCAAACAGGAAGAAAAGCCATGCTGTTCCACAGCTGATGAGTCATGTATTTTTACATGGGTGATAATTCATGCTACTTATTGATTCAAGGGGAGGAAACTAAAAGCAGAACCCAAAACACTGAAAAAGAATTAACTAGAAATGTATTTTTACTATTTCAGATTGAAATGACCTATCACTGCAGTATATTAATGTTTCTTAGAATATTCTTCACTTTCATATTCAGATTTATTTTAACTATCCACAAAACCAGGCTTTTGGTGCAGAAAACATAAAAAGTACAGGTTAGGATGGTGATCTCCTGAGGCAGAGGTATCTTCATGAAAACTATTCTTGTCAAGAGGTTAAAGATTTAAAATAGGGCTCCTAAATCATCAGTACTTATGATATGCATAATACTGAGGTGCAAAATCATCTGTATGAACTTCTCTTTCTAATGTTTACAATCAGTTGTCCATTTCCCTTTGACCTTTTAGAATAGGAATAAGCAGTAATTGGGTAAAATTTTAACTTTCTTATCAATAGGCCTTTGTGGAAACTTTAATGGAAAGGAAGGTGATGACTTTAAAACAACCAGTGGGCTGGTAGAAGCTACAGGATCTGCCTTTGCTAATTTATGGAAAGCTCAGTCCACTTGTACAGACCAGGCAGAAAACATGGAAGATCCCTGCAGTCTCAGCATTGAAAGTGGTAAGCACACTAATAAGTCAGATAGTTGGCTGCTGCCAGAATGAGCAGAGTTTACTGTATACTACTGCAATAGGCATGTAAGTGATTGAAGTTTTTCTAGAGGACTGCCAAATTAATATTTAATTTCTGAAAGTATGTATACATAAGAGGACTGATTTCCCATCAAATTAAAGTGAAATTTTAGGGAGTAATTGTAGAGGAATCCTGAGCTGGAAGATAGGGAAGCAACATCATTCATTTATATTATCTTCAAAAACAATTTGTATTTCCTAGTATTATTTATTCCTACATTTAACTTAGCTTTATGGTTCCCTAAATGGAAATGATTGTCACGATTACACGTTAAAAAGGTGCAGCAGTAAAATACAATTTTTTAATTTTATGGCTGGGTGTCTACTGCTAGATAACTGAATCAGAAACTAGAAATGTATGTACAGTGATTGCATATAGCTTCTCCACTCTCCAAAGTCCACACAGTTCTCTAATTTGTATTATTGCATTGCATTTATGTGACAACAAAAATAGACATGACACAGGGAAGATAAGTGAATGTACTTAATAAAATTTTATAATTTAATTTATTTTTAATTTATTTTTTTTTTTCAGCAAATTATGCTGAACATTGGTGCTCTTTGCTGAAGAACTCAGAGGGTCCTTTTGCAAGATGTCACTCGGTCATTGATCCTTCAGAATACTATAAGGTATTGCAGTCTTCCACTGTTTTTACTACTGCTTTATTTCAAACAGATTACTGTAGACATTTATCTTTGTTGAAACATTTGAGGAATTACTGAGTAGCTTGCCCATAAGAGCTGGTGAAGTTTTTGCAGTGATTAACTGAGATAGCATAACATGCATACAAAGTCTCTCCAATGATGAAGAGGTGGTGGAGGCACTATCCCTCAGAGGTGTTAAAAAAAATGGGTAGATGTGGAGTTTCAAGAGCTGGTTCAGTGGTTGTGGGTTGTAGGGTTGGACATGATGATCTCAAAGGTCTTTTCCAACCTTGATGATTCTGTGATTCTTAGGGAGTGTTGCTGAAGAAAAGGGTAAATTCATTCTTCTGTTTAATTTTGATTTGTATTTAATCTGCATTTTTATTGGATTGGATATTTCAAATGGAAAGAAGATTCAAGAGGTGCAGGTGTGCCAAAAAAGTTCAAGTCTACCCTTATAATTTACTTTCTGTTAAGTCAGAAAAAAAAAAAGGATAAATATTTATTAAGTTTTGTGTATTGATTGGAATGTAACACCAAATAATCTTCATGCCAGAATCAACATGGTTTCTTTTTCCCCTGTGCTCATCACTGTTGAGCGGTGAGGCTTACCTGAGCAAAAAACAAATTCCTGATTCTTTGCTTGTACCTGGAACTTAGCCTGAGCTAAAATTTTTTTAAGATATTCATAGATCTTGGTACCATTTTGCCATTATGATTCCTTATTTTTATGGGTCTCTGCATTTCTCGTTGTAACTGAGAAAGAATGGTATCAAAATCCTTAAAGAAAGGTGTTAGGAGACTGGCTACTTTTTAAAGGTTCAAAAGGCTTGGTTTTGTTTAGGTTAAGGATCTAAGTATTTTCCTTGTGTATGAAATGAAGCAGAAATTTCAGTCTTTGATCACAGGAATTAATAAAAACGATGTCAGAAGAAGGACAGGGGATATTTCATAGCTACTGAGTTGCAGTTGTCGATTGGCTTCCTGTGGGCTTACAGACCTTTTAATTCTTCTTTCAGAAATGTAAATATGACACCTGTCTCTGTGAAGACAGTGAAGAATGCTTGTGTGCTGCCCTCTCATCTTACTCAAGGGCCTGTGCTTTCAAAGGAATTATTCTGGGAGGCTGGAGAAAAAGTGTTTGCAGTAAGTAGTGGAACTGTAATCTCTGGGGAATTAAATAGCCAGGAGAATTAAGTAGGTTCTCTCTGAATTTGGTTGTCAGCAGTCTGAATGTTAAGGGACTTGGAGTATCTTAAAAATGTCTAATGGACTTAAAAAGAGATTTACTAGTTCGTGTTATATTCTTCAGCTGTCATATGTTCCTGACATATTCATAAGTAGAAAGCAATATTTTTTCACTTTCACCTGCTTTACCCAGTTTAAATAATAACATTGTTTCTGTCTTGGACTCATGGAATGCCAGCCATCATGGCTTTTATGTTGTCTTAGCTTATCAATGTCTTTGTCATTATGCTTGCTTTTCACCAACAGTACAATATTGTTGAGGCTAGGAGTTGATTATATTGTGCTCTCTCTCTCTCAGTGTGTGAAACAAATACAGGTATGAAAGCAGAAACTATAAGTAGCAGTTAAAAAGAAACCTTCAGCTGATAAATGAAGTTAGCATAGCATTATTTGTGACTTAGGATGTTTTTGTGCTTTAAAAAAATCTAAGGGAGTATTTTTACGATTTCATAATACACACAAAAAAACCAAAAACAGAAATGTGAAGGTTACGTTGTCCATCCTGCATCCCATATTGATCAGTTTGTTTGTTTTCTCTCCCTCCAGCTAGTGAAGTGTCTGCCTGTCCTGGAAATCAAATCTTCCTTTACAATCTTACAATGTGCCAGCAAACCTGTCGTTCTTTTGCTGATGCTGAAAAGCATTGCATGCAAGACTTTGCTCCTGTGGATGGCTGTGGCTGCCCGTATAACACATACTTGGATAATCAAGATAACTGTGTGCCCATCTCTAAATGCCCATGTTATTACAAGGGATCATACCTGGAACCAGGAGAATATGTAATAAAAGATGGAGAACGTTGGTATGTTTTATTGTGGCTACTTGTTTGTGGGGATAAAAGCCCTTTTAAATTTTGTTTATTACATGTAAGCTGCTTAGATTTTTTATTTTGCTTTAGTAAGCATTTGTATTATGTTTCACACCATCTTCAAACTGAGCAAAGCATCATCCTGCTGCAATGTAATTTATTAATAATTGAGAAGTACAGCTTTTTTGGTTAGAGGTGTGAGTACTGGCCTTCATAGATACACATCACTCTGAAGCGGCACTGTTAATAGAGCTTTGTTGAGCAGAGGGGTAAAAAGAAAGAAAGGGTCAGCTATCATGTTATGTCAGAGGCAGATTGCTTGTGTTTTCCTCTGCAGGAAGGTCCCCTTGATATGTAATAACTGTACCATATCATTACTGTAGCATAGGCCTTTGAAGGCAACAGTCACAGTTATGGTACTTTTAATCATGAACTCCGGCAACTGACTGCTGCAAACAGTGAAATACTTCCTTCTTTCATCTGGCAAATGAAACATACCAGACAACAAATTTGTAGCATAATAGTTGAATAAGCATGAAAATATATTGTGTATTCATGTGAAGACTTGGATTTAAATTATTATTATTTTTTGTTTCCTGAGTAATCAGAAAGTATAGTAGCAAGGTTACTAGAAGAAATAGCATAGCATAGCATAGCATAGCATAGCATAGCATAGCATAGCATAGCATAGCATAGCATAGCATAGCAACAAAACTGGAATACTATAATAGCTGTCATTCCTTAAAGCATAATCTTTCTGTGCATTATGCCTAAAATCTGACTGCACGTTTTCCCTAAGTGAAAATTCATGACTGCGCTTCAGTAGAGTTCACTGTGAAATATCAGTAGAAATTATGCAGGATATAGCAGATAAATACTCTCAAATTTATATAAATAAATCCTGTAATTTCTACCTCACTTCTTTTGTAGTGTTTGCCGAAATGCAAAGGTGCAGTGTACTTCCGTGAAAATAAGAATGAAAAGTAAGTTACATTCAATAAAGTAAAATAAATTAAAAACTATAACCCAGCCTCCAAACCCAAACCCACACCTTCCACTTCAACTCTCCAATTATTTGGTTTGCATGTTTGTTTCTTTCTCTTTCTGTGAAACAGTTAAGCGTTTCCACTTTTTCTCTGTCTTCACCCAGCCTCTTTTTTTCATACGGATAATTTTTTCATATGCTGAGGTTTCTCTCGGTAACTACCACATTTCACACACTTTTTTTTTGCCTTTTCTTGAGTCATCTCAACCAACAATGTACTTTTCAGGTGCAACAACAGAATGTTCTTCTAACAAGATCTACTTTGACTGCAATGCATCCCCAACGTGGACTTCGCAAACACCTGTACAACTTAGCTGTCATACTCCTCAAACTGATCATGTATGTATTTAATTTTGCACCATATTATGATTAATTTATGCTATAGACAGTGCAACGTGGAGAATGCTGTTGTAACTATCAGGTTTTTTTTCTTTGGTTTGATCTTACTTTCTTTTCTGCCCATGATACTACTCTGTTTCCAATTCCATGGTGATTTCCCCTATGGTTTTGCTCTCTTTTTTTACTGTAACTTCAGCTGAGTAATACCTCCCAAGTGAAATACAGTTTGACTTCTTAAGCAATCAAAACATAGAAGGAGAACATTAGAAACCCAGAAAGAAAAATCTTCTAAAACTAATCAATATAATTCTGGCAGTTTTTACCAGCATGCTTATAAAGAAGTGGCAGAAAAATGCAGTGTTTTTTCACAAACTGACAACTTCTTCTTATATTCTCTAGTTCCAGGCAGAGTGTGTCTCAGGCTGTGTGTGTCCTGAAGGTCTGTTTGATGATGGGAAAGGGGGCTGTGTTGAGGAGAGGGACTGCCCATGCATTCATAACAACCAGTGGTATTCTCCTGGACAGAAGATAACAGTGGACTGCAACACCTGGTAAGTTGTAATTTTGTACTCGTTTCTATAATATATAGGGGTAATTTAATAGTCATGTCTAAGCTTATGTACTACAGTGGCTGCTATAGCTGCAAGTATAAACCTTTATTTTCTGGCATACTTTTTGTCATCTGAGGAAATACAGATTGTGCTGAAAATACTGGAGTAATAGCTATCTCTGTTTTCAGTAGGAATGTCCTACTGGGATAGTGCACTCCTTTTTTAAATAGAAATGGTATCAAATCTAGAAAAAATGTTACTGGCCAGAGTTTAAAATACTTTTATAGTCTTCAAAACAAGCTAAACTATTGAAGCTGAGACTTAAGACACTCTGGAATATTGAAATGGATATTGTGATGTTATGATACCACATTGTATCAGATAGCTGCTTGATTTGTTCTTCAGTTTCCCAAACAGAACACTCTTGGTAACATCTGAAAATTCAACTTTCCTGCTCTTTTCTAGTACTTGCCAAAAAGGGGTTTGGAGCTGCACTGAACATGTGTGCTATGGAACCTGTACAATATATGGAAGTGGCCATTATATAACCTTTGATGGAAAATTCTATGACTTTGATGGGAGTTGTGAATATGTGGCTACTCAGGTAAAATTTGTCAGGAGGGCTGAAAGGGCGTTCGATTCCCTTGGAGCATCTATTTTCTTCCTTGGTTTTGTCATTTCTTACTGCCTGCCATCACTGTTCCTGAGGTGTTTAAATATTCTGCCAAGATAAAGTATGTATTTTCAGTGCAGGCAAGCTGAGAATGTTTGCTTTCTTTCTGATACAGTGATCATAAATTGTATGCAACGGGGCTATTTTGTACTGAGCTAACAGCTTGTTATCGGTTGTGAAATAAATCAAAATCCTAAGTTTACAAAGCACAGATATGTATATCTAAAGATATGTTCCTTATTTTGTTTTATTGTTCCACCTGTTTCCCAGGTGTTTCCACACGAGAGTGTATTAGATGTTTATAAATATGTAGATATATATATGTGTGTCTGTAAAAATATATGTATGTAGGATTTTACATATGAAACAGCAGTATCTATCTATACATTGTGGAGATCAAAATTACTGCAATTATTATTAGATTTAAATAAAAATTGAATATTCTACCTAATTTTATTATGCTATTTTTTACATTTTTTTAATAGGATTTTTGTGGTGACAAAAAGTCCAGTGGCTCGTTCAGTGTTATCACAGAGAATGTTCCTTGTGGAACTACAGGAGTAACCTGCTCAAAGGCTATTAAAATATTTCTAGGGGTGAGTAATGATACTCAGTCGGTATATATCAATATTCATGTATTAAAAAAAAAAAAAAAAGAAAAAAGCAATGTCACATCACTAAAAGCCTCTATAAAAAGTGAATGTTAGAGGCCCTATTCATCTGAAAAGGGGTGGATTCTTAGGAACTGAAACCTCTCTCAGACAAAGGTGCTTTACTACTTTCTGTCATCTTAGAAAATCAGTCCAGACTTTGAGCTATTGGTTTCAGAATGAGCTGTACTCTTACAAGCATCTAGTATTTTTCTGTTCATAAAAGTTAGTGTTCTAATGTTTATCTTTTTACCTTTCAGAAAACTGAACTGAAATTGGAGAACAAAGATTATAAAGAAATTCAACGAGATGTTGGTGATGATGTGCGTTATTGGAACAGGACAGTAGGCCTCTATCTTGTTATTGAGGCTAGCAATGGTGTGATGCTTATCTGGGATAAGAAGACTACTGTTTTCATCAAGCTGTCCCCTAGTTACAAAGTAAGGCCCTGTCTGACTTCTCTGAGAAGCAGTATGAATAGATAAATGAGATAAGGAAATGTAGATGTTCTTTTATTCTGACTCCGTTTTTAATTGTTAATTGTCTGTGCATTGGTGATTAGCTTGCTTCATTTACAGGGAAAGTCAGTTGTCCTTCTAATGTCAATGTTTTCTTCTTACTTTACTAGAGTCTGTTTCTCACTTCTATTACAGATTTAAAAGCTGTGGATATGTTAATTTTCTTTTTCCAGGGCAAAGTGTGTGGTCTGTGTGGCAACTTTGATGACAAGTCTAACAATGACTTTACACTAAGAAATGGGCTGCAGGAAACTAATGCTCTGAAGTTTGGAAATTCCTGGAAGCAATCTTCCATGTGTCCAGATGTCAGACAAGAGATTATGCCCTGTGACATGAAACCTCATCGGAAGTCCTGGGCAGAGAAAGAATGCAGCATCATCCGGAGTGAAATCTTTCACATTTGTCACTCCAAGGTTTGTAGAGGTCACTAAGTGATGGGGCAGCACAGTGCATTTCTGTTACTGCAGAAGCAGAGGGATTATCAGAATTGACTGGAGATGTTTAAATAGAGTAAACTTCAATTGAATCTTCAGTACAGGTGTTGGCACATTTCAACTAGCTTTAGTTGAAGTAGCATGAGTATCTGTGAGAGTAGGAATCTGCCAATAGTTGTGCCAGTCCCCACTGTACAAGCCCATAGTATGCTGTTAGTGGTGTGTAAGTTAGCTTGATAAATGCATCCTTAATAAGTCTGTGTGTACTGCAGTTGCACCATCTCTTGTTGAGAGACTGTCAATGCTATAACTTCTGAAAGGCCTTGCAATCATCAGACCTGTCTTCTGACAGAAAATTCATACTATATTTGAGAGGTGGTTGCCCTTCCTTGTAATAGTTATTCAGCCCACAGAAGGGATCTTCTTGGAAATTAATGACATGGTACAATCTAGACAGGCTTAGCTATTAGTACTGTGTCTCTGAATTGTCATAGCATACACCATATCAGGCCTGCAGCTTCCAGAGAGCAGCTGACATAGATCACTCGTCATTTCTTTCCTGAAGTATGGTAATATCAACAACAACTTGTTCTTAACTCACAGTATAGAAGTCACACAGAATCATCATTTTAGCTAACTTCATATGTTTCTATGTTGATTTTTTCAGCAGCCAAAATCCAGTCTAAGTTTATCCTATTGTCCCAAGCAAAAAAAGGGATAAACTTCAAAAACTGGCAAGCACAAAATTCTCTGCTTGATACTTGCTGTGAAGTGCAGCCTTTATGGTATTGCTCACCACTTGGTTGGCAAAGCTTGCTGTAAGATAAAACATCTTTGGCATCAGTCCAGCTTGGTTTTGAGAGCAGTGAAATGGAACTCTTGTTAGAAAATGTGGGCATTGCCAATGATTTTTTTTTTCCTGTCATAGCAAATTATGAAGCTGTTGCTTTACTTTAAGTCTATTATTATACATAAGACATTACACAGCTTCAAACCTATAGTGTTTGAGATTTGGTAATCCTTAGAAAGTCTCATTCCTGCCCACTTCAATTTCCGTATCTCAAGAGATCTCTCAAGCTTACTCGTTTGAAAACACATTTTTTTTCCCAACAGGTGGATCCAACTCCTTTCTATGAAGCTTGTGTTCATGATGCTTGTTCTTGTGATAGTGGTGGGGATTGTGAGTGCTTCTGTTCTGCAGTTGCTGCATATGCTCAGGAATGTACCAAGGCTCAGGCCTGCGTTTTCTGGAGAACTCCTGATATATGCCGTGAGTAACAGCTAAACACACACAGGCTATGCAATGCAGGTTTTGGTGGTTTTTTTCAGAATATAAACAAACAGAGTTAGTAAGTTTCTGTGTTTCTATTGTCTTTTACTTAGCCTGGCTTATTCCTTTTCCTCTTCCTCTTTGTTTCTCTCTTTTCCATTTCCTTCTCTTCTCTTTTCTGTCTTCTCCCTTCTCTCTTCCCTTTTCTGCCTTCTCTCTTCTCTCTTTTTTTCTCTTTTCTCTTTTCATTTTCACTTTTCATTTTCTGTTTTCTTTATTATATTTTATTTTTCAATATATTAAGTCTAAGTTTCAAGTCTGTTTTGCTTGGTAATTGGTGAACTGCAACTCCTGTCATTTTCCTTTCTCATTTTTCAAATTATTCAGAATTTGATTTTAGCAAAACTATATAGAAATACTCTTGTGTAGATGAACCTAATCAGTATTAGGTATATTAAGCAGTGTCCATTAATAGTGCTAATGCTCTAAAAAGAGCTCAAAACTAAATTTTGAGATTCTAAGTGGCAGGAATGTAAAATTTTTTAATTTAAAAAAATCATTCTGGTTTGGTATGAAGGCTAGTGACAGTTTTTAAGTGTAAGAAGCCAGTGAAGCAGAAATTGTAATTTTTAGTCAGCTCCTTCCTCTGTCCATAATCTACAAGAGCTTTTAGAAGTTTGCTAGTAGCTATGGAAGAAAAATATTTCTAGAAATTAACCATTCATTTACATTTAAAATCAACACTATTTTATTTAGTTTTTTATTTTATTAATTTTTTGTCATTTGAATCAAACATTTTCACTCTGTGGCTTGACTGCTTAACATGAAAATCTCGGGCCCCAGAGTTTTGACCCCACCTTTTTAGGTATGCTATGTTTAATTATAGTAAAAGAAAGTCCAGGTTTTATACTTCAAGAGAAATCTTGCTGTCTTGAATTTATTTATCTTTTACCTTCTAAGACCTGATCACAGCTATGACCTTGCTACTGGGTTCTTAATCAGCTTCTCTTTTTTTCTCATCAGCGATATTTTGTGACTACTACAACCCTCGTAATGAGTGTGACTGGCACTATGAGCCTTGTGGCAGTAATGTCATGACCTGCAGGATGATTAATAATGTCAGTACCAACTTTTCAGTACCATACCTAGAAGGTAATAAATTCCTTCCCATTTTTATGTTCTATTTCATGTAACTTTGTGCAAGTATCATTTAAACAATATGAAATAGTAAATCAGCTTTGTTCCTAAATCTATTATGTTGAATTTGTCTTCAGTTATATATATATATATATATGTCTCCTATAATGCAATTAATTATTAACATCAGTGGGTGGTAGTTATATTGCTGTCAGCCATGAAACTAGGTCTCTGCTTGGATAATATCTTGAAACATTCAAGATTATTACACCATTGTTATTTTGCATCCCATGCTAAAGGACATTTCAAGAGAAGGAAAACATTTTATATGACAAAGAAGCAAGTTACGGGCACTTGGGGGTTTATAGTTCTTTATGCATCAGATCTCTTTTTATTACATTAAAAACATTGTCAGTGGGCTACTGAGGGTCTTTGTTGCTTTTGTTTGCATTTAAGACCAAGGTGTGTGACTAAACCAAATTGTTTTGCATTCCATCACACTTAGAGGATGCACAAGGCATTTAAATTCTATTGAACCCCTCAAAGTATGTGTCGAGATGTGATATTAGTAGATGAAAGTCCTCATGCTTGATAACAGAAAAGGATTTTCACATTATGGGGACTGCAATGATCCAAGAATGCAAATGTCTTGAAAAATATCTGCTGTTTTATCACATGATGAATTTGGAGAAAACAGCTACAGCTTTGGACTCAGTCTCTTTGGTCTGAACAGGAAACAATTATGTCCAGTTTAGGGATTGGAAAGAACTGCCTAGACTTGGACTTGGCTGTTTTAGTGCTTGCACTGCTGGTAACAGTTAAAAAAAAACTAGCCAAAATATAAACCCAAGGTTTTAAAAGTTAACTCTGTGTTTTGAAATAGATTGTCTTAGATTATTAGAAAAATTTGGAAAGTGTTAGAAGGCAGCTTATTATATATCCAGTTATCTTTCTAAATTAGTTTTTTGTCTTCAATGGGAATATAGAACACACTTTTGCTTCTTTAGTACAGTCTGAAAGTGTGAAGCAACTGTTAACTGCTAGTTAATTACATAGTAATTCAGTTTATAGGCTATTTTGTACTCCAATACCATACAAGGCAGATGTTAGGTAATTAATAATTAGATTTTATGAGAGTTTATTTGGAAGTAGGACATAATAATTTTTTAAAAATGCATTTACATGAAAAATACAATGAGAATAGACAGACAGTCCCCTGCAGGTGGGGTTTGGGTCACTGGCCAAGGGTACAGAAAAATGCAGATACATTGTCTGTTTGGTGTGGAGGTACTTGGTTTCTTAAAGGCACATAAACAAGGTCTGATGTTCTAATAAATGTAGTGAAAAACGTTCCTTGATGAATCCCCTACCATATTCTTCACAAAAGTGTTATTGATATGGTGATCACATTTCAATATATGTAGAAAAATCAGGATGTTTATTTGTCTTAAAATTACCAGCTGCCCATAGAAATTAATATAAATTCAGATTTTCTCAAATATTTTGAACCAGGAAAAAACAACTTCCCTAATTTTTATGATTAGACTCTAAATTAATCCTCCTCATTCCAGTAGTATCAGTGAGAACTGTGTAAGTCTTTTTGAAAGACTGTCCAAGGATTAATATGAATTAGAAAACTGCAATTTCTTTTACTCTACTTGATTTAGTGAGAATAATTTATCTTCAGAAAGTATCCTATCCATGAGTTAACTCTATACTTTTCTTCATCCTGTATGTATGCTGATCTACTTGTCATCAACAGGTTGCTACCCCAGATGCCCTGAGGACAAGCCTATTTATAATGAAGAGACAAAGGAATGTGTGACTGAAGATAAATGTTGGTGTTACATCAATGGAACTTCTGTTCCCCCTGGGAGTGAAATACCCACAGAAGAGAACTGTACAAAATGGTATATAAAAAATGCAAAACCATTTTCAGTAATTCAGGGGAAAAAAATGTCTGCTGAGCTTCTCATTTACTTTACTGGGCCTCAAGCAACTTCACCCAAATAACTGGTATATTCTAGCATTTATCTATACACATCTGAGGAATAATACTGTTTATCCCAGTTGAGCTTTAAGCACAAAAAATTCTGCACTTACAATTTATATATAGTTTCTAAATTTTTCATTCATAACTTTCTGTACCCATAGTAATCCAGATTTCAGGTTGGTAGTGTCATTCTAATAAGTCTATTGGCAAATTCACTAAATATACACTTCAAAGTATCATAAATAATTTAATGCCATGAAACCCAGGTGTGTTGCTAGAACAACTTTTTGATTCTTATGCCTTTTTGGGAAATGATTAGTTACTCTGCCCTGCATTCTCACTTAAAACTAGGATTTCAAAATCACTGTAATCCAAAATGATCTACACCAGCCCTGAGATAGTTGAATACTAACTGCTCATTCCTAGAGCCTTACTAATGATAGCACTGACATCTATGACTCTACACAGTGACAAAAAAACCCCTGATTTAGACCACTGCTTTAAAAAACAGTTCTTATTATTGCACAATTGCATTTTGCCACACAAAGCAGTGCTTCATCATTTAAATACTGAAAGAATGAAAGGCATGATTAAATGAAATAATGAGTCCACAAAATAATGACAGGCAATACTGGAAAATATTACACCCCCAAAAAATCCATGGGTTATGCATGAAGAACAACTAACAAATTTCTATGTTTCTGTGCTCTTGGCTCTACTAACAAGTACCATAAAACATCTGCAACATTTTCATTTTTTCAAATTTTGCTTTTAGTGTCTGTGAACCCTCAGGATCCATAAACTGTACACCAGTCCCAGGTAAATTACGTTTGGGTTTTTTTTACAAATAAAAAGAAAAAAAGTGCATAGATCTGCTATGTGTGTCTCTACAACAGACTTAGTACTGGTCTGGAATAATTCTTTCTAATGCTAGATAAGTTTTTTGGCCAAAGAAAACTGGGCAGCCCTTTTGTTGAACCTTGATGTTAGTACTTCTTGTTCACATTCTTTCTTATATTGTTTTATTCTTTCTCCCTTTGTCCCATATCCAGACTAATGGTTTTCAGTACAAGAGTTTGCACTCCCAGAAAATATAGTTTTATAGAAAAGTATCAGATAGTAAATTGCAGTTGTTATTTCTCTCAGAATATTTTAAAAGTTTGTTTGTAAGTCTGTTCTACCAAGCATTTTATTAAGGACTTTATTAGTTGTGTTTTAATGTTACTTTAAATATAAATTCCTTTAAAGACAAATTAACGTAATGTACTAGATCTCAGTTTCAGGCAGAACTCTGAAAGGAGCATGCATTACTCACTCAAATGCTTACTTGTTTATACGTATTTTGCCTTTGTCTCTTACATGGCAGTAGAAAAATTGCAAAGTAAGGCTCTTTCTTGCAGGATGTCCTTGTGTCATCAATGGAACAAGTTATGAAGTGGGTGACATCGTGGCACAAATACAGGATGGCGACATATGTAAAACATATATTTGTGCAGAAAATGGTTCTATAATTCCTGGAGATACTTATCTTTGTCCAACATCTGCTTCACCTACAACCCTTTCAACCTTTTCTCCTACCAGTACTCTTACAGTCACAGGTAAACCTTCAACTGAGCTGTGCATCTAAAAAAATATTTTCTTTAAGGAAAATACTTTAAACAGAATGTGCAAATATGTGGGCTTATAGCTGACACAGATATCTATTGCACAGATGGATCAATACATATGAATATTTTTATCATGGTACACTAAGAAAGATTTTTAACACCTTGATTTGCTTCTCATGGAAGAAATTGTAACTATGAATTTATGGGGTGCATTCCTAATACCGAAAAATATGTTAGCATCTCAATATCCTGCTGGGACAGTAGAAATTGTCTCAGTAATCTCCATTAAAAAAACATAATTAGGATATTTAAAACTACAATTATGTTTTTTCTAAGGCTTACAGATGATAGAGTAATCTTTCTTTTTCTTTCTATTTCAGTTACCACTACAAGCCCTCCAGTAACTACAAGTAAGTTTTAAATAGAAAACTAATTTATTAAAAATGTTAAAGGAACACTTAAAGGAAGAGTAAATTAAAGGCAGCCACTACAGGAAAATATTTTTAGAACAAGTATTTTTTAATTGTAAAAAAGTGATAAGTATAGACAGAAGAAAAACTTTAAAGGCTTCAGATGGATTATTTTGTTTTGATGTGAAGCTTTCTGTAGAACTCGTTTTAGAACTGTTTTCTCCTGGGAAAATGAAAAGTTGCAATGTATTGCTCCAGAATACAAAGAATACATAGAATATAAAATTAACCTTCTCAGAAGGTTCTTGGAAGCTCAGATGCTGAATCTCTGTCTTTTCTTGCAGCTCCATGCTTTGGATTAATCTGTAATTGGACTGAGTGGTTTGATGTTAGTAAACCTGAAGAAGATGGTGGTGACTATGAAACCTATGATGCAATAAGAAAAGAACATGGAAACAAAATATGTGAAGCTCCTGAAAAAATTGAATGCAGGGCTAAAGATATACCAAACATGAGTTTAGAGGAACTTGGCCAGAAAGTAGAGTGTAATGTAACATATGGACTAATCTGTAAAAATGAGGAGCAAGATCCAAATATGTGGCAACTTTGTTATAATTATGAAATCAGGGTAAACTGTTGTGAGTGGCGTGAAATTCCTTGTGAACCTCCATATACACCGAGTTCAACACCAATTACAACTTCAGTCACAACGAGCACAACAGTACCCACCACCACTACAACCAGGAAGCCAGCAATTACCACCACAACCATGCCCACTCCAACCACCACAAGCGAATTCACACCACCAGTCGCCACCCCAGTAACTTCAACCTCATCAGGTATTTAGCAGATCAATACTCTGTGCTCTTGCTTTGCCATAGGAGAAACAAAGGGCTGTTGTCTGCCGAAGGCATGTCATCTCCATAGCAGACACTGAGCTGATAGGAAATTTTACTTATGATGGTTTGGAGTTCTATCCTTCTGCTGGAGAGAAGGTTCCCAGAAGGACCCATTCTACAGGATCAGAGTAGGCCTTGATTTAAAGTACCACCATTTTAGGCACTGCCTGTTTGGGGCTGTTTAGAATTTCTTCCCATTCTCCTCCTCTTTC
>NW_009952982.1:203308-204054 GCF_000747805.2 Chaetura pelagica | reverse complement strand
CCCACGCTAACACTCGCCTGTGGTTATAGATCTAGGAAAGCTGGATTCCTCTGGAAAATTTTCAGGAACAGTTTCACTCCACAGGCTGCCACTTTCTGTGAACTGCCATCTTTGGCTGCTGAGACCCACTAAGTACTCTGTGAACCTCTTCATCAGGGTGATATTGCACCACAGAGAAATTACATGGCAATCATACAGGAACATATTTCTGTGCACACTTCCTTCCAAGACCACAACTTGCCCTCTCACTTCTTAATCCATGAGACAGTAAGATGTTCTAAGTAATAAAGCACAAATAGAAAGCTCACTCCTCCTCATCTCTTACCCATTGGCAGGTATATCTGATTTAGTGTGAGGCACATTACAGCAACAACACGAGTATATTTCTTGGGAAATGACTGTCATGATCCTGTCTGTGCACTGAGTTGAAGCGAGCCTGTTTGTTGGGGCCAGAAAGGAAGGCCTAGTGATATGGGCCTTTACAGCATTAAGAGATGGGCTAAACAGCTGCCTAAAGCTTAACTTCTCTTCAGTGCATATTGTGTTGCACTCATGCCACATCAGACTTTGCCTCTTATCTCTGTATTACTGTTTCTAATAGGTACACCACCGTCCACAACAACTACAGTGTCTCCTCCACCTGTGCAAACAACCACTGCCCAGCCAACACCAACAAAGACTCCCAGCAGCCCCAGCACCATGCCTCCTGGCGGCCAAACCACAACGCCTCACGTAAGCACCCTGGC
>NW_009952982.1:200088-202462 GCF_000747805.2 Chaetura pelagica | reverse complement strand
TCTTGTGTTGCATTCATGTGGGAGGATTGAAGGTCTGTGAGCACCTGAATTTGTGCCTTCTGTGTGGGGTAAGGGTTGGGAGTAATTGTTGCACGTTCCCAGAAACGGCGTGTGCCCAAAGCCGGTCCTCAGGCTGGCTGCTTCAGAAGTGAGGAGCTTGTGGCAGTCCTGTGCAGAGGTCCTTGTGTTTCATCACCCAGCAGGGCTCTGAGGAGGTTTTTCGTCCTTTTGTCTTGGCTCTATTTAGACAGTTACTGATCTGACAGGAAGTCTTGTATATGCATTGAAAGACCCTCATGAGGTCTCCCTGGAGCCTTCTCTTCTGCTGGCTCGACAACCCCCTCCCTCCCAATTTCCCTTCATGGGGAGGGTTTTCTATCCTCTGGTGAATTTGGTAGGATTCCTCTGGGCCTGCTCCAACAGTTTCATGTCTTCCTTGTCCTGGGGACCCCAGAGCTGGATGTAGTTAGTATTCCAGGTGGCGTCACAGGAGAGTGGAGTAGAGTGGGTCCTGTACTGAGCTCTCTGGTTAGGAGGAACACTGTGCAGCATGTTTCTGGCTCTCGGTTTCATTCCTTTGATTATGGGGAACATTCAGAGTTTTTTCATCCTGGCGCCTCTGCGCAAGGGCACAGCTGTGCAGACTCCTTTCCTTTTCTTCTCTTCTGTTGTCTCTGCAGCTAACACTGACACTCACCTGCAGTTCCAGTTGTAGGAAGCTTTGAGTTTTTTCTCTGCCAGGGTTTGGGGAAAGGTTTCTGACTATGGGTTGGCCTTTGCTGCAGACCAAAGCTCTGGGCAGCTCAGCTCTCCCAGTGTTCCCTTGAGCATTGTTTCCCAGCTGTCCACAGGCTTCAGCAAAGCAAGCTGATGTTTTGGCAGCAGTGTGTGTCCTGTGCCTGCTTCCTGTGTGGTCACGCCCCTTCCTGGTGTTTGGTTTCTTCCTGAGATAGTGAGGTGGTGTGTGTGGCACAAGGAGGTGAGAGAGTGGCAGGGGTCTGTGCTTAGTCCTGCTCCACCTCATGTGTTGCCCTTATGTGAGTGTTTTTTGCATACGAGAAGCCGGTGCAGCATTGTGCCCTAGCTGCGAGGGGGAGACCTGCACAGCTCAGTAGTGACTGTATCTGATTTGGCCCTAGTTTGCTTTGTAGGCCCCAGAAGGGGAGGCTGGCCAACACCAGTGAGCTTTGTTGCGGCCAGGGTTGGCTGGGAGGTGTAGCAGTGACCAAGGGACACCCCTTTGTGCAGTGGACAGCCAGAGCACCACCTGTGGCTGCGCCGGTGCCCTGGTTTGCTGTCTCTGTTCTTGCTGTTTTTGAGTGTTCCTCTTGTTGATTTCCCACAGCTTGTGACTGCATCTGGACAGACTGGATTGATGTGAGTTACCCAGACAGTTCTGACAGAAACAGTGGTGACTACGAAACCTTTGAGAATATTAAGAAGAGCAACTCCTCCTGGCTCTGTGACAGAATTGAGAATATTTCGTGCAGAGCAACAAAATTCCCTGACATTCCCATTGCAGAGTTAGGGCAGAAGGTGGAATGCAGTGTAAACACAGGGCTCATCTGTAACAACAGAGATCAGCAGATAGGAGGCATAATACCAATGCCGGTCTGCCTCAACTACGAGATCAGTGTCTGCTGTGTCCCCAACAGACCAGAGTGTATTCCCACACCCAGCAGCACCACCACCACCACAACCACAACTTCTACCAGCATCTCCACCACCACCACAGTGCCCCCTGAGACCACCCTGGAGACAACAGTGGGCACAGCACCACCCACCACAACCTCTGAAAGCACATCCACGCCCACGCCAACCTACTCCACATCACCTTCAGGTATGTGTCTGCTCCGTGCTCTCTTGTGTTGCATTCATGTGGGAGGACTGAAGGTCTGTGAGCACCTGAATTTGTGCCTTCTGTGTGGGGTAAGGGTTGGGAGTAATTGTTGCACGTTCCCAGAAACGGCGTGTGCCCGAAGCCGGCCCTCAGGCTGGCTGCTTCAGGAGTGAGGAGCTTGTGGCAGTCCTGTGCAGAGGTCCTTGTGTTTCATGACCCAGCAGGGCTCTGAGGAGGTTTTTTCATCCTGGTGCCTCAGCCCAGGTTAGACATACTGATCTGGCAGGAAGTCTTGTTTTGCTGCTGTTGGATGTCATCCTCCAGCTGGAGAGAAGGATGTCAGTGAAAACCATGGTGTGCAATGGGAGTGTGGCTTGGTTTTGTGACGCTGTCTTCTCTGTTCCTGCTGTTTCTAACAGCCCCACCATCACCCACTACGACCACAGTGTCCTCTCCACCTGAATCAACCACGACTGTCTCGCCAACACCAACAAAGACTCCCAGCAGCCCCAGCACCATGCCTCCTGGTGGCCA
>NW_009952982.1:157800-199291 GCF_000747805.2 Chaetura pelagica | reverse complement strand
CTGCTGTTGGATGTCATCCTCCAGCTGGAGAGAAGGATGTGGTGGGAACAACGGTGTGCAATGGGAGTGTGGTTTCATTTTGTGACACTGTCTTCTCTGTTCCTGCTGTTTCTAACAGCCCCACCATCACCCACTACGACCACAGTGTCCTCTCCACCTGAATCAACCACGACTGTCTCGCCAACACCAACAAAGACTCCCAGCAGCCCCAGCACCATGCCTCCTGGCGGCCACACCACAACACCTCCTGGCACTAGCACCACCACCACCATCACCACAGTGCCTCCCAGTAGCACCCTGGAGACAACAGCAACTGGTACAGCACCACCCTCTACAACTACCACAACCACATCTATTCCCACGCCAACATACACAACTGTATCAGCAACACCATCAAAGCCTCCCAGCACCGTCACCACAGTGCCTCCCAGCCCAACCACCAGCAGCACCACCATGAGCACCCAGGAGAGAACAACGACTCTTCCTGGGTCAATAGCCCCCACTCCAACTACTGAAAATATTTTCACAGGTATAATCACAAAAACTCAACAGCCTCCAACTTCAGAAGCCATAGGTAATTATTTGTATTTCTTGTCATTTTTTGCCTTGCTATAGGTGATATCAAGGTGTTTTGGTAGCAATGTGCCTTAATTTTTGTATTCTGAGGGGGTGTAATTTATGTATATTTCCAGATTTGAGTTGGAAGGTGCCTTTTTACAGATCTTGTAGTTCAACTCCCCTGCTGTGGCCAGGAACAGCTTTCACTTCATCAGGTTATTCAGACCTGATTTATTCAACCTGGCTTTGAGAACTTTGAATGATTTGTCATCCACATTTCCTCTGGGCAACCTCTTGCATTGTCTCACTACCCACATCATAAAAAATTTCTTCCTTATGTCCCATCTTAATATACTCTTAGTATAAAAACATTGCTCTTTGTCTTGTAAATACATGCCTTGTTAAAAAGTCTTTATCTTTCTTACAAGTGGCATTTATGTATTGGAAAGCTCTGATGAGGTCTCCCTGGAGCATTCTCTTCTGCTGGCTCGACAACCCCAGCCCTCCCAATTTCTCTTCATGGGGAGGGTTTTCTATCCTCTGATGACTGGTAGGCTTCCTCTGAGCCTGCTCCAACAGTTTCATGTCTTCCTTGTCCTGGGGACCCCAGAGCTGGATGTAGTTAGTATTCCAGGTGGCGTCACAGGAGAGTGGAGTAGAGTGGGTCCTGTACTGAGCTCTCTGGTTAGGCGGAACACTGTGCAGCATGTTTCTGGCTCTCGGTTTCATTCCTTTGATTATGGGGAACATTCAGAGTTTTTTCATCCTGGCAGCTCTGCCTAGCTTAGATGGACACTGAACTAATGGGAAGTCTTGCTTTGTCTGAGTGGGGCTTAGTTTTGTGCTATGGATGTATTTTTCAGACTGTGGGTTACTCCTTGCTATGTAGCAAAGTTGTGTGCTCTTTGGTTCTTGCGGTATTCCCAAGAGCATTTTTGTTGAGCTTGCCCTGCTGTTTTGGGAAGCAAGCTGAAGTTTTGGCATCATTTCGAAACCCCCTAATCTCCCAATGAATCTGCCTCTTTTTCAGTACACTATCTGTTTCTGTATTTCCTTTTCAACGTGAAGGAGTTTGCCTCTTCTCATTTAAATATGAATTAATTTTAATGGAAAGACTGTCCCCGTGGACTGTGTATGCAGAAGCAGCATACCTTACTGCCTCTTATCCTCCAGCACTATGACTATACTCTTAATATGTATGCAGTGCTTCTCTACTAGGTGTCATTCACATCATGCTGGAAAAGTTAAACAGATGGCTATGAGCTGTCTGTTTATTGTGAACATTTTATGACATGCTAATAAAAGCTATTTTAAAGGAGCCTGAATTAGGGCCCTTAATGAAAACTGCTGTGACCACATGAGAAGGAAAAAGCAGTGAAACTGGGCTTCCTAGAATGCCAAAATAGCTTGAAAGTGAGTAGTATAACACTGAGAGTTAGGTATGGAACAGAGATTGTTCCAGCAACTTGTCACTTTCTGTAGAATGAGATGACTCTGAGCATAATCAATGCTGGTATGAGCATGTTACATGAAGTAGCACAGGAAACAGTGGTTTATCCATAGTTTACAGCATGACAGCATGTCCTGGTTTCACTGGGACAGACTCCTAGAACAGCCATGGAGGGCAGTCCATTTATCATCCTGAGTCAGCTGGAAGCTGAAGTCATAGAAGCATAGAGTGGTGTAGGTTGGAAGGGACCTTAAAGATTATCTAGTTCCAACATGCCTGCCATGGGCAGGGACACCTTCCACCAGACAGGTTGCTCAAAGTCCTATCAGCCTGACCTTGAACATTTCCAAGGAGGGGGCATCCACATTCTCTGAGAAACCTGTTCCAGTGTCTCACCACCCTCATATGAAGAATTTCTTCTTCATATGTAATCTAAATCTACTCTCTTTCAGCTTAAAATTGTTCCCCTTTGTCCTATCACTTCATGCCCTAGTAAAGAGTCCCTCTACAGTCAGGGCAATTGACCCAAACTGACCAACACTTCCCTTATGATCATTATAAAAGAAGAGATATGCTGAAGGTAGAGAGTTCCATTTCCTGGGGCTCCTCTCTTTTGGCCTATTGCTTTCACTTCTACTCCTGAGGACTGGGCTAAGTAGAAGCTTATATACTTCATGTTGGTCTTTGTTTTAGTTGCCTTATTTCATTAAATCTGTTTATACCTCAGCCCACGGGGCTTCTCTCCTCTTATTCTCCTTGGCTGCAGAGGGGTCATTGAGTGAGAGACCAAAATGCTTTAGCCCCAGACACAGGCTAAACACAGCAATACAGAACCGGAGTTCACTGACTGACTCAGTGAATTCCCCTGGATTTAGGACTGATGAACTCTTCTCTACAGAATAAAGTTTCAACACTACAGCGAGATGTTCTGTCTGATATTGATGCTTGATAAACTGTTCAAATCAGGATCTCCCATGCAAGATGTAATCCCTGTCATGCAAAAGCCAGTAATAAAACGGATTCTGTTTTATTCTTATCTAAATGACTTATGCTTAGGTTTATTTAATTTCATTTGCTTATTAGAAAATGAAATTAAGCTAATACAAATGCTATTTCCCTCCTTAAAATAACATACTGTGTTTTCTCCCTGTTTTATAGTGGGTACAACATCTGAATCAGGAATACCAACAAAGACGAGTACTACAGTTACTCCTTCAGGTACGCCACTGTCAACAACTAGAACAACAGAAAGTACCACGTCTATCATAAGTACTACTATTCAAGAGTCAACACCATCAGAATCAACAAGCACAGGGACAGTCAGCACTCCTGGAATCACTGAATCAGGAACGACCACCACCAAATCCACCACTTCAGGCCCCACACTCTCTCCCCACAGCACCACAAAAGTAACAGAAACACCTACCCAGGAGACCACCACTGTTGCTAGCCCTGGGAGTCCTCTGACGGAATCAACTACCATTCCCGTCAGCACCACGATCTCAATACCATCCTCCACAACGTCTACAGCCAGCACTACTGTATCACCACCATCAGAATCAACAAGCACAGGGACAGTCAGCACTCCTGGAGTCACTGAATCAGGAACAACCACCACCAAATCCACCACTTCGGGCCCCACACTCTCTCCCCACAGCACCACAAAAGTAACAGAAACACCTACCCAGGAGACCACTACCACTGTGCCTGAGAGCCCTCTGACGGAATCAACTACCATCCCCGTCAGCACCACGATCTCAATACCATCCTCCACAACGTCTACAGCCAGCACTACTGTATCACCACCATCAGAATCAACAAGCACAGGGACAGTCAGCACTCCTGGAGTCACTGAATCAGGAACAACCACCACCAAATCCACCACTTCGGGCCCCACACTCTCTCCCCACAGCACCACAAAAGTAACGGAAACACCTACCCAGGAGACCACTACCACTGTGCCTGAGAGCCCTCTGACAGAGTCACCTAGCACCCCTGTCAGCACCACGATCTCAATACCATCCTCCACAACGTCTACAGCCAGCACTACTGTATCACCACCATCAGAATCAACCAGCCCTTTGCCAGTTACCACCTCCAGTACAACTCTAACAGAATCTTTTACCACCACTGCAGGAACAACCTCTAGTAATTTTACCACAGTCACTGCAACCACCACAACCTCTGAAATTACTTTAACTACCTCAGCTAGTACTTCTGGGACAACAGCAACATCAAGTGCAGTCACCACTGCAGGAAGTTCTACGTACAGCACAGTTACTCCAGTCACTGCTTTAAGTTCAACTACAAGTCCACCATCAACCACTCCTGGAAGAAATTGTTCTATTTTACCTAATGAATCTTATGCAGTGAGTAGTTTTCATGAGATTTTTTAGCATTCTGCTTTGGATGGAGACTAAGCACATATTTTCGGTGTTAGTAACATACAGAGTACATCTTAATTGGAGTAGAAAAGTCCATTCTACTGCATTCCATTTTCTTGGGTATCAGCACTACTTCCAATGACACTTGGTTTGATAACCTGCATACTGCTTTTAGTTCTTCAAGGATAGTTTTTAAAAGGCTTTCTAAAGGATAGGTTTGATGAGGCAACCAAGGGCTAAGTGGTGCTAAACTATCTTTTCTGTTTCTGCTTTTGAATGGGCCCAGTTGTGTGTTTACAGTGAGGCCCAGCAAGAAACCATAGGGCTGAACTAGACTGAGTTTGGAATGAGTCATACTTGGTAATTGTCTGTTTTCAGGAGAGAACTGTGAAACATATCAGCACATTCAAATGATCGTGTAATTTGACTTTCTGGAGTTTTTTGGAACCCACAACCTCTGTCACAGACAAGCTAATGTCTTGTACAATTCCAAAGCCTCATCACAGCTTAGATGTCTACTAGCTTTCTCAGTAGATATGCAAGGATAAAAATAATGCATGGCTGAAAAATTGGTGGAAGACAGGGAAAATGTATACAATTACAAAGCATGCATGTAGTCACCTTAGACATTGCTCTCCAAGTAGCTGATGTTCTCTGTAGCTTTAGCTGTTAATCTGTTCTAGGCGTTCATGGAAGGGGTTTGATCATATATTGGTCACTGATGTTGATTGGTGTCTTTCACTGTTGACTAGAGAGGGAATCTAGATGATGAGATTAGATCAGACATTTTATTTCTAGATAGTTGAAACTAAAAAAGGGCCAATTCCCACTTGAGGTTGTTGTCTTGACTCTCATCAGTAATTCTTTTCATTTTGCAGCTCTCAGCAGTGCTAGCTCAATCTTGCAAAAGATTTTCAGGCATAATTGTTGTCAGTCTGACTGCTTTATAATGTTTCTCTCTCTTTTCTTCACCCCCTTCTCTTTTGAAACACAGCCCGGTGAATCATGGTGGCTCTGTAACTGCACAAGGGCAATATGTATAGAAGACAACAAAATCGAGGTGATTCCCATAATCTGTAATCCACCTCCTAAGCCTACATGTGCCAATGGACTTTCTCCTGTGCAAGTCATTGATGAGGATGGATGCTGTTGGCACTGGGAGTGTGATTGTAAGTTATATTTTGTTGTCTTCTTTGGGAACGATACTAGAGAGCCTTGAGAGCAACAATATTTATCTGTAGACTAGTGTTGTACAAGGCTGTGACCCACAGACTTGTAGTGTTGGCCTGTTCGGAGTAGTTAATTGATTCTTCTTAGCTAATTTGGACTTTTACTTCAGTTGCCATAATTTTTGCATAAATTTTGCATTAGTAGAATAAATTAACTCTGCCAAGGCAGGATTTAAATGTCCAGATGCACATATCTATAGGCTAGAAGCCCATAACATGTTACTGGTTCACATTATCAGTAAAAGTTTACTTGCAGTGTAGCTAATCCTATTCTCAGCAGTTTATCAGAAATAAGTCAGACGAACTGGGACCTGAAAGTTCTGTTTCCTCTGTTGTGGATTAGCTCATGCATTGACATATACAATTAAAAAAAATAAATATTGAAAGTTAGATTAGATGAATCCCACATTTATGGATTCTGTTTGTAGTCTGATCTGATTCTGTATGTTGCCATAAGAAGCTAACCCAGCTATATGTTTTTGTAGGCTACTGCACTGGCTGGGGAGACCCACACTACATGACTTTTGATGGACTGTACTACAGCTATCAAGGGAATTGTACATACGTCCTTGTGGAAGAGATTCATAAGACAGTTGATAACTTTGGTGTCTACATTGATAACTACCATTGTGATGCAAGGGACGTTGTCTCCTGTCCTCGAACGCTCATTGTGAGACACGAGACTCAGGAAGTGCGCATAGCAACAGTAAAACCAAATACTCTACAAGTAGAGGTACTGGAGAATATCACCTTTGATTTCTTGATTTAAGTATTAATACAGTATCAACCTGATTTGCAATGTTAGGAATAAAAATTAAAAAGCAACCTGTATTTTGTGTTTAATAACCATTCGGTTAATAAAGCAAAGACTGCTTCGGAGGACAGCTTTTTTGACTGAATATGTGGAAAAATTTCTACAACTTCTTCCCTTTTGTATCTCAAATATTTGCAGCACCTTATCTCTCTTAAATACATAAATGTGGACAATTTTTTAAGAGTTAATAATATAAATAATATATACAATAAATTAGCTTATAATTAATATTCATGTAACAAAGAAGAAAAATTGTTGAATAGGAGGATACAATGTAAACTAGACATAAAAATGAAGTGCTAGGATTAAGTATTTTTTGAAGTACCATTACTAGATTTGATTGGTATCACCTTGTTTATTTTTCAACATAGGGGCTCTTACTGATATTTAATTGATAAACATGATGCCCCAGCTTTGGGGCTTTAAATTTGGGTGAGAAGTGTTTGGTTTTAGTCTTCTCTTGGGTTTGTTTGGTTTATTTTTGTACATTGCTGTGTGGGAATATTAAATTAGATTGCAGCATCTTGCTGAAAATTTGCAACATTTAGACATTTTTTTTTTTCTCCAGAGCAAGGAAATCTAGTGTTGCTGAGTAAAAATAGTGGTATTAGTTCCACAGTTATACCATTGTTATGGTATTTAAACAAATAATACAGATTTTTGCCTATTTCTTTAATACAGTTTTCCTACAAGCATATTCTCCTTATGCCACAAAAGTTAAAACTGTGTGCATTAGGAATTTCGGATAATTTTATATCGCACTTTCATGGGGTGTCCTCAATGCCATAGTCACTCTAGTAAATCTCTTCAGTGTTAATGTTAGAATTTAGCTGGTTTATCAGAGGCAGATAGGCCATTTATTTAGCTCAGAGAGGGAAAGTTTAACTTTCCAGTAACATAAAAGGAAACGCAGGGAGACGTGTTACAAATTAAAACCACATTATTTGCCTTTACATTGCATCTCCAATGCAAAGTAATGAATGGTCAGTTGTTTTCTGAAGTAAAAATAATATGTCTCTTTTCTGTTTTCTTTTATTTAATAGGTGACAGTAAACAAGCAGGCAGTGGCTTTGCCTTACAAAAAATTTGGTTTGAGTGTTTATGAGTCAGGCATAAATCGTGTCGTGGAAATTCCTGAACTGAAAATTAATGTGACCTACAATGGCTTATCCTTTTCTATCAGAATGCCCTACAGCCTGTTTGGCAACAACACTCAGGGACAGTGTGGTAAGGCTTGTAATTTTTGCACTTTCAGAAAATCACAAGCAGGTAAATGACAGTCCTGCTACAAAGATGAATGGCATTGCCCTTGTAGCCAAGAAGGCCAATGGCATCCTGAGGTGTGTTAGAAAGGGTGTGGTTAGTAGGTCAAGGGAGGTTCTCCTCTCCCTCTGTTCTGCATTGGTGAAGCAGCATCTGGAATATTGTGTCCAGTTCTGGGCCTCTCAGTTCAAGAAGGACAGGGAACTGCTTGAAAGAGTCCAGCACAGAGCCACAAAGATGATTTAAGGGAGTGGAACATCTCCCTTATGAGGAAAGGCTGAAGGAGCTGGGTCTCTTTAGCATGGAAAAGAGGAGACTGAGGGGCAACCTCGTCAATATTTACAAATATGTTAAGGGAGAGTGTCTGGAGGACAGAGCCAGGCTATTTTCAGTGATGTCTACTGATAGAACAAGGGGCAGTGGGTGCAAACTGGAACATAGGAGGTTCCATGTAAACATCAGAAAAAACTTATTTCCTGTGAGAGTGACAGAGCCCTGGAACAGGCTGCCCAGAGAGGTTGTGGAGTCTCCTTCACTGGAGACATTCAAAACCCAGTTGGACAAGTTCCTGTGTGATGTGGTCTAGGTGATCCTGCTCTGGCAGGGGGGTTGGACTAGATGATCTTTCGAGGTCCCTTCCAACCCCTAAGATTCTGTGATTCTGTGATTTGATAACAAATCTGTGAGTGAATTATTTCTCCCCTTACCAATTTTAGGTACTTGCAATAACAACACAGCAGATGACTGTATGTTGCCAAATGGAAACATTGCAGAAAACTGTGAAACTATGGCAGATCATTGGCAAGTTGTTGATCCCTCTAAACCACAGTGCTCTCCAGGCCTATCTCCTACAAAAGCACCTAGCACAACCCCAACACAGCCTTGCAAAGAATCTGCCATCTGTGAGCTTCTTTTGGGAAGGTATACATTCCTCTCAGATTTATTTTTTATCTTCAAATGAAGTGGCAAGTGGATCCATTCCTAAATAAAAGTATTTCTAACTATTGCTCCATTTCTTGTAACTTTGTGGGTTGCTTCCATTCCTTTTACTATTTACAGATGTCGTTATTTTCTGATATTTGTTTCCAACCCTCTGGCTGCTGTATTAACCTTTCCTGATATTCTCACATTCTTGTATGCTCTCTGCCTTCCACTGTCCTATGCTTTTGCCTTTTTCTACACTCTGCAGAAAACAGAGTCCAACTGACTACAAAAGTTCTTCATTTTTAGAACGTCATGTCAGAATTAAAACAAAGCCAAAAAATCAAACAAAATCTCTTTAGAAAAGTAGTTACACTAGATAATAGTCACGTAGCTCCTCGACAGAAAGTATTGGCACCTGAGTGTTTTGTAGGAGAATACTTTAAGATACTTTGAAAGGTTACAATTTTGATATGTGCTCTTAGTAAAAATCTCTCAGTAATAGTTGTTCACATCTCCTTAAGCACCACTGTTGCCACATTATATATAACATGGTAAGCACATTGAAGAAGTAATGGATTATTCAGTAACTAATAATGATAAATGTTACTGTTTCTAGTGTGTTCGAGCCATGCCACAAATTCGTTCATCCTGAGAAGTACTATGCAGCCTGCGTTTTTGATAGTTGTGTACTTCCCAACTTAGATCTGGAATGCTCAAGTCTGCAGATCTATGCTGCCACCTGTGCTGATCAGGGTGTATGCATTGACTGGAGAAGTCATACCAAGGGTGTTTGTAGTAAGTATTTGGCCATTTACCTTGAATTATTAGGGAAACTTATATAGAGATGCTTTGGCAAGAATGTCCTAATGATAAGTCATATTGCTTTCTGAGCAAAGAAAACACCAATACATCACACCAGCTGCCTTCCTCAAGTAATTTTACTGGTAACATTTTTAACAATGAAATGTTAAATGAGCCTGCAAAATTATACATAAGTCAACTGTGCCAGAAACATCTGCTTTAGTGGATACTTTTTGGTACATGGGCAGTTTTGTGCTGTACAGGCATCAGCAGATCACTGTGTTTAGTGACATATTCATTCAGTTTCAGTTATAGTAGGAAGAGGACAGAGGGTAGGAATACCCTTCCCTTCAAGAACTTGTGCAAAAGAGACCAAAACTACGAAGAAATTTTTAATCACGATGTAGACTTTTGGCTTTAGTTCCATAATGTAAAGAATGGTTCTCTATCTCTATAGCTAAATCGCATAAAATAATTCCATTCAGAGACATGAGTGATAATCTGGGTTTTTTTCCTTTTTCCTTCTCAAGATTGTAAAAAATACATAGCAAATACATACACGTAGTCAGTGTTTAGTTTCTTGGCATAAGGCCATGGGGCTTTTATATTATATTTTTACTGAAATCTTCCTCCTTTTTATTCTCCCATTGTAGCTTATAAATGCCCCACAGATAAAGAATACAGAGCATGTGGTCCTGTTAAAGAGATAACCTGCAAATCAAGGTAAACAATTCCTTTACTGTTTATTATAGCTCATATAAAAGTTCAGTCATATTTAATACATAGATGGATGGGAGAAATAAACCTGCTGCTGTGTCTTAAATTGACTGCCAAATTTGCTACCATTCTCTTGATCCTAAATCTGGATGCCTGTATTGTTTATGTTGTTTGGCTATATCAACCATGAACACTGACAATCCCTAAGTCAGAAATGTGCAGATCATTTGCCACTATATCTTCAGTGAAAGTTTTTTTGGTATAATCTTCCTCTGAGTGCCTGTGACAGTAACGGTGTTCCTCTGAACATTTTGTCTCATACAGTCACCAAAATGAAACTTCAACTAAACAAGTGGAAGGCTGTTTCTGTCCTAATGGGACAATGCTGTACGACTCTGGTGTGGATGTCTGCGTGAAAACCTGTGGTGAGTTTTACTGCTTCACTTGGATGCATGTTTGTTTCCTCTTTGTTTTTTACTTCTCATGAATGCAACATAGATCTGGCTGTATGAAGTACTCAAACAATATATAGTAAAGATGTCTACTGTTAGATGAATGGTAATGGAAATGTGTTTTTTTTATTTTTACAGGTTGTGTTGGAGTGGATAAGATACCAAGAGAGGTATGCTGCTGTACACTTTTATATTTCAAATAGAGGCTGGGGGAGGGGGAGGGGAGTGGTCTCCACTGATGCAGTCTTGCTTTGTGGTCTCCCAAACTTCCACTCCTGTTTTTACTTCTGTTTTTTTTAATTGGTAAGCACACAATCACTCACTTTATTTTCTTTAATGACAGTTTGGGGAAAAATTCACAGTTGACTGTCAGGACTGTATTTGCCTGGAAGGTGGAATTGGCATTGTATGTAATCCTCATGAATGTCCCAAACAAGATAAGATCAGTTGTGATGGAGAAGGCTTCTATAAGGTCAATGAAGTCAATCCTGAAGACTCTTGCTGCCCCATTGTCACCTGCAGTGAGTTTATACTTTTATTTCTAGTCTTTCTATACTTTTTAATAATAGAAAGGAAAAGAGGATTTAATTGGTTTAGCACCAGAGACCTGCAGCAGGGAATCACAAAATAATATCTTTCCTCATACTTTTTTAAATCAGCTTGCCCAGTGTTATGGAAAAGATGTTTCAATATTGCAGTGATCCAGCATAACTGAATTTACAGTTATGGGACTCAGCATAACTGAATGTATAGTTCTTGAGTTCAGGTCTAAATTTTATGCAATTAAAATGCAGATAGATTACGAAATTCTTTGTGGGTTTTCATTTTGCAGCAGTTGCCTACAAACTCGGTGAAAGTAACCATTAGCCACTATTACTACTTGTGATACTTTTTTAACACTTGCATAGCAGAAAAATATTAATAAACTAGTGTAGTCCCCCAGTCCCATGCATGGATTCACTATGAAAAAAGTGTTTTCCTTCTGCAGTTTGTTTCTTTGGAGAGGATCTGGACTGTTTCCAGACAACGGAATGTCTATCCTAAATGCTTTAATAGATGCCTATTTGTAGTAGCTGCGATGTAATGTACTTTCTTATTCCTTTTTTTTTTTTTTTTCCCCAGAATGCAATACAAGCTTGTGCACAACCAAAGCCCCCAAGTGTACACTGGGATTTGAAGTTCAGTCTCATATCCCCAGTGGTCAGTGCTGCCCTGTATACCAGTGTGGTAAGTACCTTGGAAATATAACACGATTCTTAACATTATATATTACATCATTTAACAACATACTTACTAAAACTGTATGTGTTGGGGTTTGACTCAGGATGGGCAATTAAACCAGGGACAATAATGGGCTTGATATCCCCTCCCTCCCCCCATCCAGGTAGGCAAAGGAGAGAGAGTAAAAGAATGAGACACTTTCTGGATTGAAAACTAAACTACACAGCTTTAATTAAATACATCAACATTCCAGTGTTATCAGTCTACTAACTGTAAAACTTTCTGCTAGTTAAAAGAGAGCTCACTGAAGGAAAAAAAAAACAACCACTAAAAAGAAAATTGACTTTATCCTGGCTCTAACCAGGGCAGTATGCAATAGCATATTGAAAGAGGTAATAAACACAGTCATATTGTACAAATTGGTTACTATTCACATTGGTTACTACTGTTATGGTTATGACAAACAGCTACAAAATAAAATACAGCTCAGATGGCACAAGTTCAATTTTCCTAGTTGTAAGTACATGTAAGAACAGCTGCAGAATTAACTGGGACTGTTGTCTCAGGTTAATGCAGCAAAATGTCCCTGTAAGCATCCCCAGTAGAAGAAACCTTTACAAAGCCTGCTTTGGTTTTGGTAACTGAAACAGAGAATGACTTGTACCTGTTAAGTGGACATTCTTGGCTATGAACTGTACTGCGGATATTGGGCAAAAACTACGTTTTTGCACATGCAGTATTTGTACTTATACTTTATATATGTTGTGTCTGCTGCCTGAAATGGGGAATTTGTCCACATGTATTGTGATTCACTGTGGAAGAAGTGAGTTTAACTGCAGTGTCCCCTATGTAACCACCTAAATCCTTGCTTGTTAACAGTTCCCAAGAGGGTTTGTGTACATCAGAGTGCTGAGTTCTTGGTAAGTTCCTATTTCAACAATGTTCTGAAAATGCTTAAAAGACCAGTTAGTACACTTTATCAGAAGTGCTATGAGGAGGTTTATCGAGTACAGTCAATATCTTAAAAAAAATGTAAATTCCTGTCAGAAGTTCATCAGTATCACAAAGCCTAAATATCTTCTGGAAAGGTTGGTGTGTATGGAAGAGACTGAAGAGTTGTTTTGTATGTCAGTATGAGAGAGAGATTTGGGTTTAGAGTTAAATGTGCATGCATTTTAAAAAGTCAGTCCACATTTACTGTCAACATGGTACTGTAGTTTTAAGACTACGATTTTGAAAAGAAAAAGAGTTCTAAATTAGTATTATTCTAAACAGACCTAGATTCCAAATAAATTGTTGGGTCTAGTAATTGTTTTATTGCAGAGATTTGCATGATACCTGTCCTTTTAATTTCTGAGTTTCTCATTGCTATCTAGGACCTGAATAAAGACATGTTAAATTAAATTAAGTACTTAAAATATTGTCTTCATATATAGCTAACTAAACAGCTAGTCAATACTGTTTATTTCTTTTTTAATGGCTTGCTTCATGGAGTTTTTAGAAATTAAGAAATGTCTATCACACATGTCAGCTGTCATTAATTTATTAACACTATTTTCTTAAAATTTATAGCCTAATTCCTCAGTCTTCGTTGATAAGTGTCAGAATTGTTTCTGCACTAACGAAGTTAACGTCAGCACTCAACTGAATATCATCTCATGTGAACATATTCCATGTGACACATATTGTGAACCAGTAAGTGAGAAATTTAAAACAAACAAACAAAATCCCCTTAAATACCCATTAACCTGAAAAGCAGTTTGGTCAATGAGTGATATGAGCAAAGGGCAGGGAGCAGAAATAGGGAGTCCAGCTTCAACATGGATGCCAACTGTGCTTGAGCAATCTATTGCGTGAATCTTGACTGTGTAACTTACAGTCTTCAGTTCACATAGGGACGATTAACTGTAAAATTTCTGTAGGGGACTCAATAGAGTGATATTTAATTATTAGGCATATTTATTATTGTGTTTTAATTTTTCCATCTACTGTCTGCTTTTACTGTCTTCTGTTGAGCTGGGACACAGGCATAGAAAGGCATAAATTTAGGGTACACTTCAAGATATAATTAATTAATGGGTTAGTACTTTTTCATTTATTTCTCAAAAATGCATCTATCATAGTGCTTTCATATTTTAATTAATTTTAATATCTAGGGTTACGAACGTCGACCAGTGAAAGGTGAATGTTGTGGAAAATGTGTGCAGACTAAGTGTGTTATACATACAGCACAAAATTCTAACCTCATCTTGAGTGTAAGTATGCTCTACATCTTATGTCTCTACCAAATTTGTAAAATTCCCCCTTGTCAGAGATAAAGTTTAGTGTATGTTTGCACTTGAAAGGTGTTCAGCTAAAACAAAGCCTAATGACAAGTTCTTGGCCCAAAGGAAAGACTCATGACATTAAATTTTCAGGAACCTAATATATTTGAAAAGGTTTTTTGTGTGATGTCTGGAATCTTAAGTTTTCTATATGATTTGATTTCTGTGTACTGAAAAACACTAGTAAAGCCTGTATATTAAACAATTTTATTACCTCTGGGTGGTGAAAGTTTAGGATTGTTCTGAATTACCATAGGTAATTGGTAATAGCTTTCCCAAGGCAAAATCCATTGACATGGATGAGCTTGATAATAATTCTGTTGTGTTCTAAATACTTCAGAGGGTTTTTTATTTTCCAATGGAAATTCCATGTAAAACTGAAGATTCTCTCCATGTGTGGTATACTGCAATACTCTGTATCCAAAATGGCTGTTAACCTAAACATATTTAACTGGGAAACAAGAGGAATGTCATTGTTGGAAGATAGCAAAATTTCTGTCTGAGCTCCCTTCAGCTTTTCGTATTACATTTTGTATTTTGCTTGCAGCCTGGAGAGTTTAAAAATGATCCTAACAACAACTGCACCATTTATAGCTGTGTAACGATGCACAATCAGTTTATCTCTTCCACATCTGAGATTACCTGCCCAGCATTCAATGAGGACAGCTGCAAACCTGTAAGTAAATCCAGAAAACTTACCTTCTACTCAATGATTACTTCAGTTTAGTTCAGCCACCAAACTAGCAAAAAATTTCCAATTAAACTCTGTTGACCTTTCATCAAATTTTCTCAGTTTCTGCTGCATCCATGCACAGACCTTAGAGAGTACAAAACAAGATAACTGAGTTAGAGCTCAAGGTTTATAACTGGCAGCTGCCTCTAAGGAGCCAAAATGCTGGGGTACAATGTCCTCACTGACTGCTTTGTATGGGGTCCTGTCTTAAACAGGAACCATGTTCTTTCATGATAGAGAAACATGAGCTGTTCAGTCAGTAGGCTGTCAGTAACATCATGCATATTCCCCATTCAAATATTGACCTCTTGGAGAAAATACTTATTTTAAATTATTTCTGAGGAAAAAATTGCATGATAGCAGCTGTGTACTTCCTTCAAAGTGTTTATTTCCACAGTCCTTTGTAAATGGATAGATTTCAAGTCTGGAAGAGACCATTATTTTTGTTAATTTAGATGAATGCTACAGTTTTTGGTGTTTATTTCCAGCCACAGAGGAGTTGCTCTCCTCAGTTATTGACCTAAAATATTCTTTGATACAGAGGGGAAAAAAATTAATATTTTTTCCTTTTTGTTTGTTTGTTTGTTTGTTTTTTAGGGAACTATTACATTCTTACCTAACGGTTGTTGCAAAACCTGTAAGTATGCCAGAATATCTGAATCATCAACACAGATAATGAATTTTCTTCTTAAATCAACCCATTTTTCAGCCATAGAGGCTGATGTGTTTGTATTTAAATAGTTACTTCATGTTTGTTATTCCAAGCATTGACTGTGCCATCTCTCTAGTAAAGTTTAAACTGAAGCAGAAAGACCACTTAAGATAATTCTTCGAGTGGACTAGTGAAGCTCAGAGACTGCTGAACTGCAAGGAACTGCTGTAGCTATTTCACTCTAAGTATTTTCTGATCTTTACTTATAGGTGCACCTCTGGATAGTCCTACACCATGCTCTGTCCGTGAAAGAACAGACTTTATTGTCTATAAGGGCTGCCGTTCTGTGGACAGAGTTGTCATGACTGAATGTGAAGGAACATGTGGAACCTTCTCACTGTAAGCAAACTGTTCATACAATGAGATTTGAATTTGGCTGTCACTGAGCTTGTTTAAATAAAAGGAACAATAAATAGGTAGACTACAGAATGGTAGAAGACCTGAAACTATCAGCTCCCCAAATCATGGGCACAAAATAATGAAATTTGTGACTGAACATTTGATTCATCTTACTAAAAAACAGAAAGTGTATTAAATTGCCTTGGGAATCAGACAGCTATGAAAAAGTCTGTTCATCCACTAAAAGCTGCCTTTTATGTCATTTGTGTCAGACCACCTTGCCTAGAAATCATCACAAAAGAACCTGTAACAGGAATAAGCCAAGAGAGCAGCCAGAACTGATGCTCATAAGCAGAAAAGCTGCTTCTCAACAATAAACATATAAAATTAAATGCATATTAAAACATGCATGATTTTTATACAAATGCTTTAGGGGCAGCCTTAGTAGAGTAGTTTCTCTGTACACTTTTTTCTGAAATAGTAGAATTTACAAGAAATCAGCAATATAAAAACCAACTAGTAGGACATCTAGTACTGAGGTATTAAAACACTATAAAAACACAGTTTTAACTCCCCAAAGAAATTGTTGTTTTCTGCCTATCACTGAATATGCCACAGTGCACCTTACATGGGAGAAAACTGATCTTTAGTGTCATACTGACCCCCAATTAGCTAGTGGGTTTATCAGTATTTTGAAATACCTTATCATCTTAGAGTCTTCCCGTGGTTGCCTCTGCATACAAATGCAAGGACAATATGGCTCCTGACACAGTTTATAACTGGACATTAACAGATTTTGCAGATTTTGAATGCTGCTTGAGAAGCTGATGAGCAAGAACAAGGTGGCAAAAAATACGTTGCTTTGAGATAGGAACAGAAAGATCTGATGTTTCCCATTTCTTATTAACACTGCCCAGTTTGGGATATGAACTTTGGATCACTTCATACAGTTGTAGCCCTTGTAGCCAGTTGATATGATTCCATTGTATATGGCATTGCAGCCACTTGCCTGTATGATTTTCTTACTCAGATCAGGGCTTTGTCTGCCCTTCATTGTTGATCTGGTGCATCTAACACCCATCAGCACTAGGATTATGAGAGGAATATAGAGGAAGCTGAGCTTCTAGAACTCAGTTTGTTTTTGCACTGTAACTTTGATACTAATTGTTTTATCAGAAAAAAAATATTAACAAATGCAATGAATTTTAGAAATATATTACAACCACTGCTCCGTCAGCTGAGTGCTTTCATTCACCACAACTGTGGCCACTCTACACATTAATCCAAACTTCTCACCAGAGTTCTGTACCTAATTTCACCCTCTTCTCTGTATGATGGTTTATAGCACAGAGTAATGTTGCCCTTTTCCATGTTAACAGGTACTCTGCTGAGGCCAATTCCATGGAGCACAGCTGTTCCTGCTGCAGGGAATCAAGGAGTTCCGAGAAGATGGTGACACTGAAATGCCCTGATGGGAATTTAATTCTGCATAAGTATATATATGTGGAAAGCTGCAGCTGTCAAGACACTGAATGCAGCAGCTCACAATCCAATGAGTTGCAGAGTACAGAAGAAAAAGACAAGGCCAAGGTTCTGAACCGTATCAAGAGGGCCATTAGCTTCACATCAAAATGAAGAGTTAAAAACCTTGCAGCATTTAACTAAAAGGATTATGCACCTTTTCATCTTTCTTGACTACTTTTGAACTTTGCTTTTCCTAGTTACTGTAATCTGTTTGTTCTCTGTTTTAACAGTGCTCTATTTATTTGTGCACAAAGGAAGAACACGACTTTGTATTCTTCCAAGTGCCTGGCCTTTAGGATTCTTTTATAATCATCTTATTTTCTCTGAATGATTAAAAGCACATTTAAAAAAACACGTGTTTTCTACTTTTTCATATGCTGTCCTAATGAGTCTGAGTTTTAAAAGAGAAGTAAATTCTTTTTCAAGTTATAGGAAGTCAACTGACATATTTCCCAAGTTTTTGAGTTATCTAATTCAGGGTCCTTAAAGACTGAAGTATCAGAAGGCCCTGTCTGGAGTACCACACATTTAAGGGGGATCAGAAGTTGATGCTATCTGCCAGAACAAAGCCAAAAATCAATAATGTGTGATGAAGTGATTCATATGACTTGAATAAACTTCTAGATCAGCACCAGATCTTATTTTAGCAGGGCTGTGTATGTTAGAACAGGTACATCATCACAATTACGTATTTACACTAAGAAAATAGTCTCTCACCTATAAGAATATAAAATTTATTCACAGTGCTTGAGGGATGTATAGTTAGTACTACAGTAGGAGGTCTACAAATTCAAAAGTTGCAAAACAGATGCCTGTCTGAGCTAGTAATCCTAGGCTTCCTCTACCGGAATTTGAGATAGTAACTTTCAACATTCATTTGTCTCACAACAAAGGGCATATCCAAAGGAGGTTAGCTGATTTGCATTCTAAAGTGCATGTTTATCTGATCTAACTGTAAGTGGAGCAGAAAGAGATTACCTAGGATTCTCTCTTGAATAATCTGAAGTACAATGAAGGTAATCCACACCTTCTCTTCTGTGTGAGAAATGCTTTTGGTATTATTTTTGGTATTTAGGGACAAGCACAAGAGGAATGAACCAGGGCCCGAAGGCAGGTGGTCTAAGGAGGATTTAGTCCCAGCAGTGTGCTCTGTTTGTTTCCTGAAATGCCTGTCTGCTAATGCACACAGCATGGGGAATAAGCAAGAAGAGTTAGAGGTCAGTGTGCAGGCTAAGGGTTATGATCTGGTAGCAATAACAGAGACATGGTGGGACAGGTCGCATGACTGGAATGTGGCCATGGATGGTTATGTGCTTTTTAGGAAAAATAAAATTACACATATTTATATTTCAAAGAATCATTGCATTCTAATTATTCACAGTACTGCTATGACTTTTCACTCTACTTTGAATTTCTTCCCCTTAATAGCAAGTCTCCTTGCTTTCTCTTTTAATGTAGCAATACTACAGAATCTAAAAGAAGAAAGGTAAAGAAAGAGAGAAAGAAGGATAGACTGAGAGTGAAAAGCCTGACAACTGTGTAACAAACAAGAACATAGTAGAAAAAAAATGTATTGTACTGAAGCTGAAAATTCTTTTTGAAAAATGTCAGAAGACCAGGTAGATTATTAAGCAATACAGTAAGATAATTATTTGTTTGCCTTGTTTGTACAATATTAACTACCTAATTTGTAAGGCATGGTGATAGAATTTAAATGCTAATAAAATCTTAACTGAGCTGATGTAATCACAACAAAACAGATTTTATATGAGTACATATCCTGTGTGGAAGGAACAAAATACCCAGCAGGACCAGAACCCTGGACTTCCACAGGGCAAACTTTGGTCTCCTCAATCATCTATTAAGGGAAATCCCATGGGACAGGGTGCTAGAAAATAAAGGAGCTCAAGATAGCTGGTCAACATTCAAGGACCACTTCTTGCAAGCACAGGATCAGAGTGTCCCAATGGTTAGGAAATCTAGTAAGGGTGCTAGGAGACCTGCATGGTTAAAGAAGGAACTACTGGGCAAACTTAAGTGGAAAAGGAAAATCTATAGATCATGGAAGGAGGGGCTGGTCACTTGGGAGGAATATAGGACTGTTGTCAGAGGATGTAGGGAGGCAATTAGGAAAGCTAAGGCCTCCTTGGAACTTAACCTTGCAAGTCAGGTTAAGGATAATAGAAAGGGCTTTTTCAAGTACATAGCTAGCAAAACTAGCAATAGAGGCAATATTGGCCCATTGAGGAATGAGGTGGGAGCCCTGGTGACAGAGGATATAAAGAAGGCAGAGGTGCTGAATGCCTTCTTTGCCTCTGTCTTCACTCCTGCAGGGTCTCCCTATGAGCCCCAGATTCATATAGCCCCAGAAGAAGTCAAGATAGAGGAAGAGTTTGACATGGTAGATGAGGATTGGGTTAGGGATCAGTTGAGTAATCTGGACATCCATAAATCAATGGGTCCAGATGGAATGCACCCAAGGGTGCTGAGGGAGCTGGCGGAGGTCATTGCTAGGCCACTCTCCATCATCTTCAGTAAATCATGGGCAACAGGTGAGGTGCCTGAGGACTGGAGGATAGCAAATGTCACTCCAGTCTACAAGAAGGGCAAGAAGGAGGACCCGGGTAACTATAGACCGGTCAGCCTCACCTCCATCCCTGGAAAGGTGATGGAACAACTTGTTCTTGTGACTATCTCCAGGCACATCAAGGACATGGGGGTCATCAAGAGCAGTCAGCATGGTTTTATCAAGGGTAAATCATGTTTGACTAACCTCATAGCCTTCTATGAGGAAATTACTAGGTGGATAGATGATGGTAGAGCGGTAGATGTGGTTTATCTTGATTTCAGTAAAGCATTTGACACCGTCTCCCACAGCATCCTTGTGGATAAGTTGATCAGGTATGGGTTTGGTGACCAGGAAGTGAGGTGGATTAGGAACTGGTTGAAAGGAAGGAGTCAGAGAGTTGTAGTCAATGGGGTAGAATCTGGTTGGAGGTGTGTTACTAGTGGAGTCCCACAAGGGTCGGTGCTGGGACCGGTGTTGTTCAACATCTTCATCAACGACCTGGATGAGGGTATAGAATGTACCCTCAGCAAGTTTGCTGATGACACTAAGCTGGGAGGAGTGGCTGACACACCAGAAGGCTGTGCTGCCATTCAGAGAGACTTAGATAGGTTGGAGAGTTGGGCGGGGAGAAACATGATGAAATTCAACAAGGGGAAGTGCAGAGTTTTACATTTGGGGAAGAACAACACCATGTCCCAGTACAGGTTGGGGGCTGAACTGCTGGAGAGTAGTGTAGGTGAAAGAGACCTGGGGGTCCTGGTAGACAGGAGGATGACCATGAGCCAGCAATGTGCCCTTGTGGCCAAGAAGGCCAATGGCATCCTGGGGTGTATTAGAAAGGGTGTGGTTAGTAGGTCAAGAGAGGTTCTCCTCCCCCTCTATTCTGCATTGGTGAGGCCACATCTGGAGTATTGTGTCCAGTTCTGGGCCCCTCAGTTCAAGAAGGACAGGGAACTGCTCGAAAGAGTCCAGCGCAGAGCTACGAAGATGATTAAGGGAGTGGAACATCTCCCTTATGAGGAAAGGCTGAGGGAGCTGGGTCTCTTTAGCTTGGAGAAAAGGAGACTGAGGGGTGACCTCATCAATGTTTACAAATATGTAAGGGGTGAGTGTCAGGGAGATGGAGTTAGGCTTTTCTCAGTGATGACCAGTGATAGGACAAGGGGTAATGGGTGTAAATTGGAGCATAGGAGGTTCAAGGTGAATATCCGAAAAAAGCTTTTTTACTGTAAGAGTGACAGAGCACTGGAACAGGCTGCCCAGAGAGGCTGTGGAGTCTCCTTCACTGGAGACATTCAAAACCCACCTGGATGCGTTCCTGTGTGATGTGCTCTAGGTGACCCTGCTCTGGCAGGGGGGGGTTGGACTAGATGATCTTTCGAGGTCCCTTCCAACCCCTAAGATTCTATGATTCTATGATTATTTTGTCTCTGTTAATGGGCACTAATTGGGCATTACCCTTCTGAAAACTTAAGAGTCACTTATTGAACCACAGACAACCTGAATACAAGCATCTTTGCTACCTAAAGAATTTGTGGCAGCATTTTGTGCTACTAGTAGTCCTGCCAAATGTGTTGCAGTTTAGAATGCAGACCCTGGTAGGAATGGACAGAAAATGAAACTCGGTAAATTTTGCATTTATACAATACTATAATTAGAGACCTAATTTCTGTGGAGAGGGAGCGGTAGCTGATCTAAGAAGGAAGTTTATAAAACAAGCTCCAGAACTAATGAAACCTTGTTTCCGCTTTAGTGTGGGTTTCTAGGGATATCTGGCTGTAGGTCCGAGGTGTGACTGAGACTTTTCCCCTGGGACACTTAGAAGGTCACTCACTTCTGTGGACTATTTGTTATCTAACAACTTCTGTGTTGACACTTTTCTTTGAGTTGTTTGAAAAAAACCAACACCCCACTTTTCTCAAAATCTTTTGCCTTTTAGCTGTCCTTGAAATACTAATTTTTGCAGTTTATTTTTTTTCTGAAGTCAACAAGTAGCTTCTGGAGAGAAATAGATACAAAGTGTGATCAAATCTGCCTTGTTTCCTATGAAAAATTTCAAATATTCAAAGTCAGGAGTGACATTCTGCTGCACACTGTATTTATACTGAAGACCGAAGTCTCCCTTGCTGAATTTTTGCATTTGTTCTGTAATTTGCAGGGACTCTTTCTGTCCCTTCCCGTGATGGGCAAACTACTACTAAATAAAGAATATAAAAGATCCTGTGTAAAAGTCTGCACATTTTGGCTTTGTCACTGCAGGGCAGTTTATAGCTAAGAATGTGAAACTACTTCAGACATAAAAAAGCAAACTGCCTCCATAAGGGAGTTTCTCCTACACCAAGTAGTGAGTTTTACCTCTGAGAAGAATGAATGCAGCTATTTCTCCCCCAGACTCTAGTATGGCATTAGCAAGCACTCAAAAAATGTTATTCTGACAGGAATTATATCCTTGCAGTGCTCTGCTTTATAGCATCCCCTTCATTTTTGCTGCTGAGTCACTGCTGCAGATAGGCAGACTCCCAAGTGAGTGCTTTCAGAAAATTCTTCCTTGGCCGTTCCAGGTCAAACTGTGGATGTCAAACCTCCACCCCTTTCTGCACCCTTGGTCACCTTAGAGCTTTGCAGTTCAGTTCACACCATTGGAACCAGATGAAAAAATGAACACATTAAACTTTTTCCAGTGGAAAAGTCTACAACTAGTCTTCTGTAGAGAAATGAAGGAAAAAAGTTTTAACTTTGTAACCCTACAAAGAGAGTAGTAGTGGCAGTGACCTTTTGCTTCCTTCCCAAAACCCTCTTGGAAGTAAATGTCCTACCTGATGTCATGGACCATTTCATTTTCTAAGCAACAGCTATTGAGTCTGCAGGTCAAAAGCAGAGACTGATCTAGAAAACCAGGGGACAATCTCAATCCCTCACAAGGCAATGTCAGCCCTTTAGGGGCTCAGAGGAGGTGGGATCCCATTGCATTCCAGGCAGGACCTACTGCAATGAGCACTGACAGCTTCTTGAAAAGCATCAGCGGTGCAGGCAACGGTCTCAACTCCCTCTATCCTCCGAGAATGACTCAATTGCCCAGGAATTTCTTTGTCTTCTGGAGTCTAGAAAGTGGGGAACAGAAGCAAGAGCCCCAGCAGAGTTCAGCTGGGTAGTGGAGTTGCTAAAACAGTCATGCCTCCATGTCTGAATCTTGGGGTCTTCTCCTCTTAGACTTTCTGTTTAGCCTCTCACTTTCATTGGTGGCTGTACTGTTTTGGCGTGCTTTTTGGTAGTGGGGGAAGGGCCCAGGGTGGCTCCGGTAAGAACCTGAGACTCTACCCCAGCTCCAAAACCAGCCAAGGAGCCATTAGAGGGACAATAGATGCGCCTTTGTGATTAACATACGAAAGAACTGGGACAAGAGCTGAGCCCAGCGAGCAGTTGAAGGTAGAGCTGAGCTAGAGAGGTGAAAGGCAGCGCTGGTTTGGTGAGGAAGAAGGGTAAGAAGGTGCCCAAACAGAAGTTTCCCTGCAACCCATGGCGAGATGCCAGCTGTCCCCCTGCATTCATGGAGGAATGTGGTGGACGTATGTAAGCTCTGCTCATTGTGTTGTCTGTGTCCTGTGTGTGTTTGATTAGTGTGAAATTGAATTATTTTTTCCCCCAGTTGAGTCTGTTTTGCTCGGGACCTTAATCAGTGAAGAACCCTCCTTGTCCTTTGTCTTGACCCATGAGCGTCTAGTTGGCCTTTGTTCTCATCTCACAGTGTGTGTGTGGGGAGCTGAGTGAGCAGCCCTGGGGCTTTCTTTGTTGTCCTGTTAAGTCCAAACCACTACGGTAGCAAAGGCTTGTTTTTTGGTGTTTTTTGGTGTGTTTTTTTTTCTGGTTTGCCCCTTTTTCTGCATCCCAGTTACATAGCAGTTTTCTTTTTGCCTTAAGCAAGAAGGAAACTTTTCTGAGAAGCAAGTCGGACTTCTAGTCACATAGCCTTTGAAGGTACCAAAAGCAGAGTCCTGGCTCTTGCTCTCCAATAACTCTTTTTGTCACATTGTCCCTAAGCAAGTTCCTGAGGCCCTCAAATAAGTGCTTGTACCTACTTGGACATTTTGGTGAACAAAACAAAACAAATCATGGCCTTAAAATTGCTTTTCCTATGGGAAGAAAGGGCAAATATGGGCAGGCTGAAATTCACAAGTACCGGTTGAAGCTGGGATTTACCTATAGCATGATTTATTGACTTGGTTACCAGAGGTGGTGATTTTCAGCCCTTTCCTCAGGTGCAGCCTCCTCCAAGGGAGGTGAAAGCTCAAGAAAATCCTTCCCAGGCAGCTGCAGTCTTACAGGAAGCTGCTAAATGCTGGAGCAAATCTGAGAGGCCTGGCTGCAGCTTAGGGAGAGTGCTGTTGCCACAGGACTAAAGAACACTGCAGCTGAGGGCCTCCAGTGCAGCTCTTTACTCACTGGTCTAATAGGCAAAAAGTAAACCCTCATTTTCCTGTTGTATTATGGGCCATTTGAGAGTGATACACGCAGTTACTCCTTTAGTTGCACCCTAAGCCTCCCTTACAGTAGGTTCAAAGCTTTTCTGGAAGCAAGGCGATTGTGGCATGCACCTTATCTGTGGAAATACGGTTGTAGTCTTCTCCAAGGTAGTTTGAAGGTCAGGCAATTTCTTCCTTTTGCCTGGAGATGCACTGGAAACTCGATGTTGTTCATGGTAATACAGTGAGAACTTTCATCTGGAGTTAAAAAAAAAGCTCTTGGAAGATTTGCTAATAAATTGAGCACAGTTGTTTTATGAGTTGTTACTGGACAAGCATTTTGAAGGGGCAGAAAGGAAAATATTTGTTAGCAATATAGAAAAATCACTGCTACTATCTGAAGTCAGGCAGATGGGACCCAGAAGTGGAGAAAACAGCCACATTCAAACCAAGAAGAACCCTCCTCAAAATAATACAAGGTAGGGATTTTTTATCTACCTTGTTTAGTGATGTAACTATGTATTATGACATTATTGTTTTGTTCTGTAGGAGAGGAAGGGGAAAATGCAATTTTCAGTATGTTGACTGTTGGACTATATGTTACTAAACCACACTTCCCTGAATTAAGCACATACAACTCTGCTTATAAAACCCAATGAAAGGACTTCTGTAAAGACGAAGCCTAAGTAAATAATAATGTAGTTACTGTGCTTGTTATACACTGTTTGGACTTGTGTAGCAAAGCAAACTCAGATACTGGGAAAAGAAGCAGATACAGACTTTAAAACTTGAAGATCGTAAGAAAAAAAATTCTTATGACCTTTAGCTCCCACAAAAACTGAAATACATTTAAATAACTGTAACGCTGAGATACAATTTCTGAAATTTCATCTCCCAGCAGAAGCTTTGAGGGGTAGAAGCATTTTAAGGCAGAACAAGTTCTTCAAGTTAAGCAGCCTTCTTCCTGTGCTATATTTACTAAATTAATTAAGTGTTTTCAGGTTACTACTAACAACTGTGTTCTTAACTGGCAGCCTCCCAGACTAACTTCCAATCAGTTTATGTAAGTCATATTCCCATCACTAGTATAGAAAATCCTGTAAGGTTCCTCAGCATCACCTTTTAAAAATCTGATATGTTTAAACTTGGCTTCCTTTAATGTCGTTTTTCAGCATTCACATATAAAGCTATTGAATTCCTATCACAAACTTGTCCCCAGAGCAATGAAAAACACAACTGTAATTTTGTCATTATTCCACACCTTTCAGAAAACTCACCAAACACTGTAGAACTCATAATGTAGTTTTGATGTTTTTTTCAGTGCAACAACATCCATATCAGAACATCTTTCTGTTGCAGAATGTTTTAAAGACAAAAAACACTTTATGTCACCTTTTGCTATGCCTCTCCACATGTGACAAATGGGTTCTCCCAGTTACCATCGAGCTTCCTTACTTAGTTACACAAATACTAATCTTCACACATAGAAGCTACTGCTTGACCATACCAAAGTCACTAATCTCAATCTGACCTAATGATAAGAGAAGCATCACGGATTTTCAAATAATGCAAAGATTATCATGTATGTGGGGAACAGGGTGGAGAAGAAACCTCAGGATGCTAAGTGAAGCAACATACACACAAGTACGCTATCTGACAGAAATCAAGTAGAGAGAAAGTATGGCAGAGCTGGGGTTGGGAAGGAGCACCTTTGCTTCATGCAGCTCTCATTTAAGCCGTCACAAAAGGCAACAGGAACTGTGATAAAGAAACATGACTTTACATAGTGCTTGTGACCTGACACAGCAGTGAAATTTCAATAGCTTGTCCGTTTGGACTAGTGTAGCTGAACACTTCCTGCACTTTGTTTGTAGCATCTATGGGAGATGTACACTCCTTAGAAAACACAGGGAGCCTGAGCTAAACACAGCATATTGAAGACAGCTAGCTGTTGGGTGCCTAGTTCTAACTTCTGCAATGTGATAAGCAGAGGCCTGGGGAGCAGCCCTTAATGAGAATTGGAAATTCAGCCAGCTAAACAACTGTTTTGATTTTAGTGATGGTATTCAAGTCAAGGCAAGCTCTGAAAATTGGATGACGTAAAAAAGGTCAGTGTCTAACTGAAATATCATGATTCATGTTGGAGGGATCACAGTCTTATAAATTCAGTAGAAAGCATCTGACAGGATGTAAGATCTAGTCCCTTATAAATTCAGTAGAAAGCATCTGACAGGATGTAAGATCTGGTCCCTAACAAGGATGTAATGTAAGTCCAATTTAGGAAAAAAACAAGCCAAGGAACTTCTCAGCCTCAGCCTGTTTTCTGCCCCATTTCTTTGCCTTTTGGCTTGCAGTAACTTTCTGTCACCGTTGACATGGTTACTGGGTATGTAATTTTATGTAATTTCAGACTCTAAAATATTTCAGTATTAAGTATGTAGTGGCCTCTTCTGAATTGTCCTGGCATCCATGAAATAAGATACTTGTTTTAAAACCAGAGGTGTAATCTGCTCTAGGCTGAAGCCTCTAAACTCTAATTCTTAAAGCAGAATTTTCATATCCTTCCCCATGTGGGGTCCTGGGTTCCTTTTGTTCTGCTAGTCCATATTTGTTTTACTAGGAAGACTGTTAAAAGAAACATCTTTCACATAGAAAAAAATCAAGAGCCCAACCTCCTGATGAGATGACTTGCTATGCAGGAAGTCTTTCTTACAAGAAGAAGTGCCAACAGGTCAATGACACTAATGTTAGTGTCATTACTCCTTGTATGTGGATTTTGAATGATTTATATCTTATTAAAAAAACCCAAAACAAACAAATAAAACACACACAAACGCCAAACAAACCCCAAAAAGCCCAAGCCAGAAAATAGCAGCTGAACTAACTCCTTCCAAACACAAGTAACTAATGCCCTTGTTTAGTTCAGGAAAAAACAAGGAACTGTATGGGAACATGAGACGTTAAAGAACTTTATGTTAATTCTAAGACAAATTGTAAGAAAATACTCAACCATCTCCTATCAAAATTAAAATACTGAAGGTATTCTTCAGATATTTTAATCAACAATCAATGGCAGTAATCCATTCCTTGCTTTTCCTCTGCCTGCTACAGATCACCTTAAACTTGCTGCCAGGCTTTTCACACTGTGTGGTGGATGCAAACCTGATGAGTCAAATAAGTCTTCGATGGGAATTTCCTAAAATCTAAGGGATTATACCAAGGATAAAAATATAATCCATGTTGCTCTTGAATTTTTTGGCAATTTAGAATGTGCAAGATAGTGTTGTAAACATCAGTTATATAAAATATTTTGCCCAAATCACATAAGATATTTTTATTATGTGGATTATCAGTACAAGAGGGCTTGACACCAAATGCAAAATAATTGTTTTCCTAGCTAACATTCCTTGTTAATGAATTACACAGCATTTCTCTAGAGTTATTACCTAGTCAGTGCTTGTAAAATACCATTTTATAGTAGATTCACAGACAGCAGCATCTTTGCCTGAAATTAACGGGAATATAAGAGGATTTCCAGACTAAACCCCACCAGTGCTTGGACTGACCCAGGATGGTGTGTTACAAAAGTTTTAGTGCTTTACCTTTTGACAGAAAGGCATGATAAAAGTGGAACTTCTAAGCTTCAATGTGGTAGCTGGCTATGGATCACATTAATCCACCGAATGCCCACAATGTGAGGGCCTCTTTGCCAAGTTTGTGTAAAAAAATCTGAGATGTGAGTCACTGATGTATTACATTAGCTTTATGATGGTTTATCTCCAGCGAGTCAGTGACGATAAAGAAGCTGAGTTAATATTTACCCGTTGTATTTACTAAAATCGCATACTCTTTAATGGCAAATGATCCGTGAAATGGGCTGAAAAGGGGCCAAAAGGAATTGTTCTTTTTGCTAGTACAGCTGCAGCAGAGTCAAGGCCTCTTTTGCCGCAGGGACCAATAAAGGGAAGAGTTATCAATCCCAGTATGTCACTGCAGGGGGAATAGTTAAAACTTTCATGCCTGCAATAGCAATGAATCTGTGGCAAGTGAGCAACTTATTTAGAATCTCTCTGTCAGTCTGAATTTCTTTCTGAAAAGCTACCATGTATTTCTTCTGAAAACCTCTGTGTTGCCACACTTGACTATAAAAAGCTTCATTTGACTGTGAATATCCCTCCCCTGTCAGTAGCCCTGAAACCGTTGCAGGGGATTGAAGCATTCAGTGATTACTAAGAAGTGCAGCCAGCACTCTGGAGAAGCCAGAAGTAACAGCTCTGGTTAATCACTGACAAGAACTGTTCTCCCCAAGAAATGGCAATGGAATGGCAAAACAGACAGAGCAGACAAGCAGAGGTAAGAAAATGGCTAGATACAGCAAAAGTTGACTAGGTTTCTTGTTTCTCTAATTAGCAAGAGATGTGCTTTTGCTTTTCATAAGGGAGGATCCCAGATGACTGATACTAGTTTCCTTCCTGAGTGGAGAATAAGTGGATGGTGGTTCAATTATTTATTTATTTAATTCGGTCTGGTCCTTGAACACAATTTTAACATGTGCTTTTCATGTTCTTCCCAGGCCCCTAAGTGCTAAGTGGGGCTTGCAGGAGGAAATCATGCTTCAGCTCATGCCTCCTGCCCACTCTGGCATGCTCTTATACAAGACAATGGGCTGGAAGTTACAGTGGACAGCCTTACCATGTCTTTGTCATCTAAGGACTATTCCAACATGAGGGGTCTCTTTGACAAATAGTTCATATATGGTTCCTGCTGCCTTCTGGGAGCAAAGGGATTATTTTTTTTTCCAGGATCAGGAATCATGCTCCTCGAATTCTAGTCTTCTTTCTGTTCTCATACCAGTACAAACAAAATAGATGTCTTGATTGCCTAGGTAGGAATGAGGAAAAAAAAAAAAAGAGAATTATGATTTAAAAAAATGGACTCATCTCAGGAGAGCTGTGCATCAGGATTTTGGCACTAGCTTTAATTTGGGAAAATTACTAGGGTTCAGCTTTCCATCTTTACCTCAACTAGGCACTCTTTGCCATTGTTTGTGGTCTACTGACATACGTGATTTTTCTCCTGGCCTTCACAGCCCTTCTCTACACCTGTCATTGACACTGTTTTGTGGCCTCAACTAGAACTCAATTTGAAAGTTAATATGGGAAATTGCTGATTTGGTTGTTACTACTATATTCAGTTTTAGATTATACTCATATCTGCAATATCATATTCTCATGGTTCAGTTTGTCTACTAGATATTCTGCTGATTTTCTTTGCAATTATTTGTGTGGAGACCAGCAGGGAAGGTGTTTTGTGAATAAAAGGACAAGCTGTAGAAATCTATTCCTTCCATAACTGGTGTCACAAAGACAGTCAGTTCTATGTTCTAGCCAAAATGGCAGGGCTTCAAGAACAGACTTTACCTTCCAGAAGTGCCCTGCCTCAAGTGCAACTGACAATGGAATTAATGGGGCATGGACAATGGGAAAGGGGTAACATGAACTCATGTTTCATGTAGTGCACAATGTTCTCACCTACCAGGGCAGAATTTTTTAAGAGCAACAGCAGCAGCAAATCTTCATCTGGCAGACTTTGGCACCTGCAATTCTGTAAGCCACTTCATCAGCAGATCATAACTGTAGGGGGAGCAGCTAAAAGAAGCAGTGGGCCAGATGTAGGACACTTAACTTTGTTAATGCAGGAAAGCTTGATAAACAGTGAGCAAGATGAAGTTCTCAAGGACTAGCTTACTGTCTGCCAACCAGATAAGAGTGCATTCACCCCAGTGAGTGCATGCACAGATCCAACCTGAGGATTTGCAATAAGGGTGAATCCCAAGTCCACTTAAAATTATGTTTGTTCCTGCTTACTACTGGCAATCTTTTTGACATTAGTGTATTCCTAAAGGGGCATGGAGAAGTTGAAAGTGTGGGAACATATGCTACCCATGTTTGATTTGTTGGCACATGGTGAGAGGCCTCTGTCAGAGGCAGTTCCCCCACAGCACAGATAAGGTGAAGAAATGCTAGGTCAGCTTGTGCCAACAGAGCAAATAAACCTCTAAAAGACACCCTAAAGTTACTGACATCACACATCTGTTACAGGATGTTTCAGAACTGTCCTATAGTGGAGTGTAGATCAGCTCATGACTGAGCCCACTTGATTTTTTATGGGTGTGTGATAATGTATTAAAGAACTCTGATAGCACCAAGAGACCCCTTTGCAGCATAATTTAGGAGGTGAAGGAGTGAACTGTGGTCTACATTTTGGTGGGGCTTGGGCACTACTACCTTATGCTGTTTAGAGAAAACAGCACCTCTGTGTGCTTAAAGAATAAATTCCTATATATGACTGGTGCAATTAAATCCCATTTGTGCAGTAAAGGTAAGAACTTTGCACTTTGTGGATTAATGTCATTCTTTGTCTGTAAATCTCTGGCTGTTTTTGTAAGGTATTTTGCATACAGTTCTTATAGGACATTACCCTCTTGCCAAAATTTTTTGTTCTAAATAAACCACAGATGATGTCTGACCTTACAATATTTTTTTACTCTAACTTTTAGAAGTCCCCAGTAAGCTAGAAGAGGCAACAAATAATTTTTATGAGCTGGAGGATTGTGCTGGTATGCAAGCCAGAGAAAGACAGCAATGATTGCTTGGTACTAATCAGATGTTATGAAGAGAAAAAATATATTGTTGCCAAAGAAAAAGATGTAGGGGTGTGTGTGTGTGTGGGGGCGGCTGTGTCAAAGAAAGGAAGAAAGGAAAGGACAGCTCTCTCTTCACATAAAGAAAGGTCTGGATACCTGTTCTCTGAAAGACAAGAGGTAGCTGAGTGCTAAACATGAACCACTGAAAGAAAATTCAACAAAGCTCCACCTTTCAGGGAGTTTGCCATCAATGTTTTGTCCTCACGCCAAATTCCTGGACTATAAAAATCTGCCCATAAGACAAGAAAAAAAACATTTCCCTGGAAGGATTTTCAAGTTATCACTTCATGGCAAGATGGAAATAAAACAGGGGAGGTCGTTTTGGATCTTCTGCCTAATCTGGAGTTTTTGCAAAGGCAAAGAACCAGTTCAGATAGGTAAGAAGAAAGTCTAATTCTCAGATTATTTGCTCACATATTACTTTACATAGGTGATTAATGGAACTGCCAAATGAAAATGTGTAACATATTCATGTAAGAGCTATAGGCATGCCAGATACTGTTTAACATTGTACATTTTCATCCTTAATGCCAATGTTTTAGTATGTTGCTTTTTTTCTTTCACTACTAGGTAGTTTATGAAGTGTTTTATATCTTAAGTGATTAATCTTCAAGAGGAGACCCTCTGGATGCAGTTTGCATCATCAAAAAATGGTGTCACTCTTAAACACATTTCACATACATTCTTCATAGAAGAAATACGTTACTATAACGCTTGCTAGGCTTGACTGAGCAGTATTAAATACTCTGTTATGAGTAAATACATTTTTGTGATCTGCTGCATTGTTACCTCCTGCATTGGTTTTGAATGTCTTACACTTCCCAGTTGCTTAATACACAAACTATTGATGACTGCTATTGCTGTCTCAGTAATTCTCACATCTCCACTTCCAAGAACAGCCAAACCTTCTAATATCCCCTTATTATTATGTAGAAAATTGATAAATTACCCCACTCCAGTGCTGCAAAGGCAAATTACAGTCCTTTTAAAAAGCTGCTTCTGTAAAGGCTTCTTGGCACTTGAGTTTCTACTGCACATTTCTAACATTAAGACCTGAATTTTTCTTTTTTTTTCCCTGCTGATTCTTAGGTAGGAGTATTTAACAATATTTTAGAGTTCACTGAGTACACTAATGACTGATTTTTATTTGATCTGTGACAGATGTCGCTATGTTGGTTTTTCCTAAATGTGCTGCATAAACAAGCCTATTTTCACTTGTCATTATTTCAGATATACCTAGAAGAAATGTTAAAAAAATTCTGCAGCAAGCATATCTTATTTAATTCACAGTGATCCAGATGGGCTTTGTGCAACTCAGTGGTATGAAAACTCAAGCATAGGAAGTTCCATCTCAACATGAGGAAGAACTTCTTTACTGTGAGGGTTACAGAGCACTGGAACAGGGTCCCCAAAGAGGTTGTGGAGTCTCCTTCTCTGGAGACTTTCAAGACCTGTTTGGATGCCTTTCTGAGTGATCTGCCCTAGATTTTTTGGTCTTGCTCCAGCAGGGGGATTGGACTTGATGATCTTCGGGGGTCCCATCCAATACCTATTATTCTGTGATTTTATGATTCTGTGAAAACTACTTTCTGAAATGATGTCTTAGATGTTCTTAAAAATATGTATCAATATCTCCGACAGAGGTAAAACTCAGAGGTCCAAGACATGAATTTTGGTTGAGATTAAAAACAAGTAGCTGTGAGCTGGCTGCTGAAGCTGATGGCAACCTCACCTGCTGAGATCAGTGACTGCTCTTTTGCTTAAGAGTCAGGTCATCTGTGGTATTGCCTTGAAGGGACTCAATTAAGGACTTCAGACCAAGGTCTCGCCTGTGTTAAGAAGCAATATTTCAAAAGTAGAAATGAGATTTAGGCAGCCAGGATGACATTCCTCTCACTTCACTAAGATATCTACAAGGTAAAATGTATCTACTGTGTAAATGCTGCAGGGTGCCAATGCAGTTGGCACCACCCAATAACCTTTATAGACAATGGAGAAAACATGCAGTGTTGGAACATCTTCTTTCAAGGTAGATATGGAAGCTAGTGAAGCTGAACCCCTTCTGGTTCTCATTGTTAACTTCAAAGGAGCCTGGACTCATCTGCTCACTTTGGAGGTATCTCTAGCATAGACATCAACATTTTAGAGAGATGAAACTCCCTCCCACAAGTTAGTATATTCCACTGATTAATATTTTTCCCTTTGAAAATCTCTCCTTTAATGTTTTCCAACAAAGAGAAGAAAAAAAGAAAAACGTCTCGTGTAGTGAATTTCTAATCTCCCTTCCTATGAATTTTTCTTTAGTCCACGTCTCTACTGTCAGTAGGAGCGAATGTGCCACCTGGGGCAATTTCCACTTTCATACATTTGACCATGTTAAGTTCACTTTTCCTGGAACCTGCACATATGTCTTTGCTTCGCACTGCAATGACAGCTACCAGGACTTTAACATCCAGATCAGGCGCAGTGACAGGAATAGCTTCCTGATCTACTTCACGGCCACCATAGATGGAGTGATCTTGGAGGTGAAGGACACGGGCATCACAGTGAATGGAAACAAGTGAGTAAAGACCGTATTGTTGCTTTCTTGTGCAACAGTTTTACTGCTGTGTATTAGCAACATGTGGTCTGTCTAGGAAGGGGACCTTTTCTGCAGAGGTGCAAATGGCTGTGTATGATATGTTCATACATACATGTTGAACAGGGTATTGCAAAGAGTCCACCCCATAGTGGTGGAGGAGGCAAGAAGCATGTAAACTACATCTTCCCTCCATCAACATCAATGTGTTAAGCAAAAGGCAATGTGTGTGCTACAAGAATAAAAGGTGTGGGTTTCCTTAATGATGCTTTTATCTGGGAGGGAGGGATGGGTGGGAGGAGATAAAATAAACACTTCACTTACAGAAGGTTTTGATTTTTTATTTTTTTTTCTCAAAAAAATATTCTGTGGTACTAATCCTACTTTTTCATGGTGATGTTAGGGAACAGATGGTACATTTTAGGAAAAGTTTTCTGTTTTCAGACAGATTAGTCTAGAAAATCACACTGTTTCACAGATCACAACTTATTAAACAGAAGGCAGAAGTTTCAAAAGTCAAAATTCTCACCTTTAATTCCAATCTGAAATGAACCAGAAAGCAAACTGCTTTCAGAAGAGTAAAAAAACTCCGAAAACGCAAGGTAAAAAGTCATATGCAACAGTAGCTGAAAGTTGGGCACAATTTTAAGTCCTCATGAGAAGTGCAGTGACCTGCTCCTAGCATATAGGGCCAAGGCAAGCTCTGAGTGTGGGAAAAATCTTCACAATATTGTTGTAGAGAAAATTGCATGCATTTGTTCTGTCTTCTCTTGACAACCTGCTAGAAATAACCAAATCTAGAATGGCATGACTCAGTTGAAATTATAGTAGCAAAGCCCAGATGTATCTTCAAAGGGGCAACAAATCTATCTTTTAGCCATTTTCTGGTTTTCTAAGTTTTTCAGGCTCTGGCAAAATGAATGGTAATTGCCTTGGTGAGATGAAAAGTAATGTAGGTCTGAGCCACACCAGTACATGTGTAACAGAACAGACCTATTTTCACACCTCTGTGAATCCCAAGTGTCAGGGAAAGCCTAGAGGGAAGATGAAAGCCTGAAGTATCTTCATGTGGAGAGCCATTTTCCCAGTATTGTGATCTGGCTCATTCTAACCTTTTGGGTTAGGTACTCAGGATACGTAAACAAGCAGAGCTGCGTTAGTATCAGTTAAGTTATTAATGTAGTATTGACACATGCAGACCAAAAGACATTGTGTTGTGGATTAAGGTTTGTAAAAGGTCACAGTGGATGTGGTGAACATATTTAGTGCATTGTGTGGATGAAAGCTGATCTTGAAAAGAATGGCCCATGGCTTATTTAGCCCTTTTCAACTAGTTTGTCTTACTGTATCTCTGAGAGGATTTAATCAGTCTCTTTTTCAATGCAATCTGTTTTGTTCCCTCCAACCTCCAGGATCCCCATGCCATTCAGCTTTAAGAGCATCCTGATCGAGGACACCTGTGCTTACTTCCAAGTCACTTCCAAGCTGGGCCTGACACTCAAGTGGAACTGGGCTGACACTCTCCTAGTATGAACTGCCAGTTAGTTGTTTTTCTCTTGGTGAACTTCATCAGTGACAAAAAGCAGAGCTGGATGCAGGCACTGTGTTGATATAAGAGATTATGGGGGGAGGTATCACTGTATCCATAAGCTGATAAGGACATAACTAACTAGGTAATAGCTTAATGGTGCAGGGGCATGGCATCACAACCTCAAGACATTCCCAACTAATTTTATGTGACAAAACATGTAGTGAAAGAAGTAGTTAACGATCTGCTTCTGCACCTAGACACCCACAAGTCTGTGGGGCCTGATGGGATCCATCCTGGAGTATAGAGAGAGCTGGAGGGGAGCTCACCAAGCCTCTCTCCATCATTTTATAATATCCTGGTCAGCAGGAGAGATCTCAGATGACTGGAGGGTGGATAATGTGACACCCATCTAGAAGAAGGACTGGAAGGAAGATCTGGGGAACTACAGGCCTGTCAGCCTGACCTTGGTACAAGGAAAGATCAGGGAGAAGCTCATCCTGAGTGGGCAAGTGTAAGGCAGTCAGGAGACCAGGGCCAGACAGCAGGGGTTTATGAAAGGGAGGGCTTACTTTCTATGAGCATGTGACCCACCTTTTGGATGAATAGAAGGCTGTGGATGTTTTCTACCTAGACTTTAGCAAGGACTGTGACACCATCTCAGACAGCATTCTCCTGGAAAAGCTGGTGAATCATGGCATAGACAAGTGTACTCTTCAGTGGGTAAAAAGCTGGCTGGTTGGCCAGGCCCAGAGAATTGTGGTAAATGGGGTCAAATCCAGCTGGCAGCCAGTCACTAGTGGTGTCCGTCCATGGTCAGTTTTGAGACCAATCTTGTTCATCATCTTTATCAATGATCTGGATGAGGGCATTGACTGCACCCTCAGTAAGTTTTCAGACAACTCCAAATTGGGTGGAAGTCTTGATCTGCTAGAGGGTAGGAAAGCACTGCAGAGGAACCTTGACAGGCTGGAGCAATGGGCCAAGGCCAACTGTTCAATAAAACCAAGTGCCAGGTCCTGCATTTTGGTCACAACAACTCCAGGCTTGTGGAAGAGTGGCTGGAAAGCTGCCTGGTCGAAAAGGACCTGGGGCTGCTGGTGGACTGACTAAGTAGGCCAATGGCATCCTGGCCTGCATCAGGAATAGTGTGGCCAGCAGGACCAGGGTGTTCGTGTCCCTGTACTTGGCACTGGTGAGGCTGCACCTCGAGCACTGTGTGCAGTTCTGGGCCCCTCACTATAGGAAGGACATTGAGGTTCTAGAGCATTTCTAGAGAAGAGCAACCAAGCTGGTCAAGGGTCTAGAGAACAACTCATATGAGGGGAGGCTGAGAGAACTGTCATTGTTTAGTCTGGAGAAAAGAAGGCTGCGGGGAGACCTCATTGCCTTCTACAACTACCTGAGGGGAGGTTGTAGGGAGTTGGGTGTTGGCCTCCTCTCTCAAGTGAGTAATGACGGGAAATGGTCTGAAGTTGTGGCAGGGGAGGTTTAGATTGGATTTTAGGAAGAATTTCTTTACTGAAAGAGTGATCAGGCACTGGAACAGCCTGTCCAGGGAGGTGGTTGAGTCACTATCCCTGGAGGTATTCAAAAGCCATGTAGATTTGGTACTTCAGGACATGTTCTACTGGCTAAGGTTGTGACAATTCTCTGTGATTAACTCTGAAGATCACACCTCTGCAGTTATCTGCTTCCTCCATGGGGCACTAGCAGTAGCACAGCGAGTCTCTTTATGTCTGACTTGTTACATCTGTCTCGATGCATATTTTATGTGAGATCTTGGCCTCCCATTGCACAGCCTTGCTATGTGCATTTTCCCCTCTATACATCTACTAAAAAATATTCTCTTCTGCAACAGTGTGTTTAGACTTAGTCAGAACACTTATCCTCCACAATCAGGGTAGAGATTGAATAAATGAAATCTGTTATGTCATGTTTTGCAGTTTAGAGGCATGGAAGGTGAATAAAGAAAAAAAAATATAATCAGGGAGTAGTTAAGTGGTATACAAATTCTGATTTAGTGAAATATTTTCTTCCCCCCTTCCCCAGTACTAATTCCTATCTGAAGTATTATAAGCACCACCTGTAGAGTAGGCAAAATTTTAGGGTGGCACATTTGTAGGAAAAGCAGTGTCTCTTTTTGGTGGACCTGAGTGACTCCAGTACTACCCTCCAAGTATGTAGGAGTGCTTAGGTGCAGTAATTCTACCTAGCAAGGCAATCGTGCTAACGTGGCTCTGTATTGCCTCCAGGTATGGGGAGAGTGAAGGTGCTTCTTTGCAGTACCCAGCAGCAGATCACAGTTTCCTAACCTGCTCAGAGTGTAGCTGTGGTACCTTCCAAGAGGTACTACCTATCTATATACCAGTGTCTCTATACTGGGAGACACTTGCCCAAGTATTAATCCAGTATTCTGCTTCAGTTAGTTCTTTAATAGGTAGGAATGACAACTGGTAGACGATTATCTTCCCATTTATGTTCAGCCTGCCTGCAAGTAACTTTTCTGGCAGGTTTGTAACAGAAAAGGAGACTACTACAAATTTCTAACGAACCTTTCTGCTTTTCTGTTGTGAACCACTTTGTAACGTGATGTGGGGAGAAGACCTCAAACTCTGGGTTTCCTCTTTTCTTTTGTAGCTGGACCTGGAAGAAACATATAAAGATAAAATATGTGGTCTATGTGGGAACTATGACGGCAATGAGAAGAATGATTTGATTTTGGATGGTAGGCCATTAATATAGAGTATTCCACATAGAACAGAATATGTGACACAGAACTTGGTATTTGTTCCCTCTTAGCAGGGTTTCAGACTTCCAGACAGACACTCTGAAACATGTGAACATTTCTATATACAAGAGGTGTATTTTAAGAGGTTCTGGGATGTTTTGGGTTCCTCTACTGTGTGCAGTGCTCAAGAGTCTCAAACATCTTTGAACCAACTTAATTGTCAGGCTATCATGCAGCCACATTACTCAGTTTCCCACTGATAATAGTGAACTGTAAGAAACTTGTATTCTCAAAGGAGGCACAAGTGCATTTTCTGTCTTCTGTTTCATCATTTTACAGTTGGGCATCAAGTGTGATCGTTTTTGCCTCTGTAATGAAATTATCATCACTGACCCAGAGAGATTTCACTGACCATCTTTGCAGAAACTGTGGTGCCATCCACTGACACCTTCAGATATGGTATTGAACTGGAAAGAGGCCAATACAGCAAACAACTGATGCTACAATCCTTCTGTGACTAGAAAGAAATCTATAGCATGATATATTAGCTGCAGGTCTGGAGCCGAAGTTATAACATCATCCCTTCATGTAATACCTGTGCTTCTTAAGTCACCAGAAAAATACTATCATCTACCTCACCCATTGAGAAAGAATCCTGAAATTTTATTAAAATACCATTTAAATGATAGATATGAGGTTCATTTTAATATTTCATATTGAACTTTATGGATGCATTTTTATCATGTTTCACAAACACAGTAGGTAAAAACGAAAGCTGGCTCAAATTTTTCTGAAGAAATCTTTTCATACTGAGAATCATTGCTCTAAGATAAACAGACTTATTTTATGCATCTGGTTCCACAGATGACAGGCTCCCACACACAGGGCCAGGTGGGAGGAATCTCACATCCCTCCTTTCTGCTCTGCATACATCCTTCTTCCTGGGCTGAGCAGTAGTCAGACTGTCTGCCTATCCTAAGATCTACTAAATGTAAAGGTCCAAAATTTCTTCTCACTTTTAGACTCCTTCCTCTTGAGGAAAAAAAAGGAAGAAGCCTATTTCTGCATGGAGCAGCTCTTCTTGAAACTTGATATTCTTGATATTCTCTAATGTCATCAGTTAAGATTCTTGCCAAATCACAGAGTTCAAGGCATGAGAATAGCTTCTGTTTCTAGGAAAGTTAGTAATAAAGCACCTGAAAACAATACTTTTGTGGAAATAATTTTCTCAGGCCTGCACTTAGTTAAGGGTCTGATCCAACACTGGAGAATATACCTGGCCAGAAATTTGTCTATTATATCTTTTTTTAAAGAGATAAATAAATAATCAGAAACTCGCAATTCTTTCCATAGATACGGAGATAATATACAGATACAGAGACATGAATACTCTCCATAAAAATATAGAAATTTCAAATTTTGCCAGAAAGATTTCCCATGTCCAGTATCAAGTTCTGGTAATGCTTGAGAAAATGCACTCCTCTAGCTACTGTGATGGTTACATACATGTATTGTGTGCCTGACTTTGTCCTGCTCCCTCTTTCAGTTTTCTCTAGCTTGTGAAAAATAATACATTTACAGATGATTATAAATTTATACACCTAAGGCTGAACTTTAAGTTGTGATGTATGACTATTACACATGCACATACAAAACTCTCTGATGAAATACACCCATAGAGAACAGCAGTCTTTGAAAGTGATGAGGTGCAATAGAAAGGTCAAGAGTCTCATGTGGTTATAAATGCCCAGACTGAGAGCAGGCCATGATACAAGTGTGCCAAATTCCTTGATCTAGCTCAACAGAAGATATATCAAGCTGTCATCCCATAATGTGGATGCTGTAGTTAAGTTTGGACATTTGATGAAAAACATACAACCTTAGACCCCAAAGTTTAAATGCATTTTTATAGCACATTAACTGTTCTGAAGAATTACAGGCAGTTACTTAGTTGTGTTTTGGGATTTTGCAGGATATAAAATGCATCCGAGGCAGTTTGGGAACTTCCACAAAGTAGAGGATCCATCACAAAAGTGTGCTGATGTGACTCCAGATGGCCACACAGGAAGACATCCTAGAAGGGAAGATGATACATGCAGTAAATATGTATGTATGTGTGGCCAAGAAGTATAAACCCCCCTAAACAGTCTCTGGAGAGACTGTTGAAGAAAATGTTAATTACAGACCATTCAGTGAGCTGATTTTTTCAGGAGTCTACTCATGAATCTGTCAGATGTTGATTTTACAGCTGAAAGAATATCCTATTACAGTGTTAAAGAAATTGATAGTGGGAAAATACACAAGTAAATGACAGCTTCTGGTCCAAGAAAAAGGACTTAATGACAGAAAGTTAAGATTGGATAATCACCTGAGGTCCCTTCCAACTTGAATTATCCTGTGACCCTGAAATTGTGTCATCAAAAATTGGGATGCACATTCATAAACCTGGAAGTTGGTTAAAATGTCAACTATTGCTTTTCCTTCTTTCCTTTTCTACAGAAAAAGAGATGTAAGAAACTTCTGTCCCGTTTTGGAAACTGCCCCAAAGTTGTTGCATTTGATGACTATGTAGAGACCTGTACTGAGGATATGTGCCACTGTGCAGTTAATTCTCCTTATTCTGATTTGGTTTCCAGCTGCATATGCAGCACTTTAAATCAGTACTCTCGAGACTGTGTCCTCAAGAAGGGAGACCCTGGGGAATGGAGAACCAAAGAACTTTGCTGTAAGTAACTGCTGCTCTGGAGATTTATTTCAGGTTAGGTATATATGTATGTATTCTGATCCCAGCAGAGCAAAGCTAGGAGCTCTGTAGAAATACTTCAACAGAATAATTGTTAATGAAAAACCTTCTACAAATTTTAACTTAATTTTGCTCCTTAAATTATAATCATGTTGTCTCCCTCCTCCTTATGGCTAAATTTTCTCCGGTTCTTTTTGAATTTTATGCACAGTTAACTCATGGTTTAAAAGTTGACAAAGCCTTTGTTTAAAAGTTAATATCTAGTCAGAAGAAGTCACTGGGAAGTCTAATCTGTTTATCCTTAGAATACCCCGTGTTTCATGCTCTGCAGTGGAAGAGTGCTTCCTGAAGTCATGACACAAGTAGCTCTCCCAGACTGTTGGTGTGGATTGAGATGGAGCATTAATGACAGAATGACTAATGCTCAGGCAAAAAATAAACTATTATAACTCCATAAATGATTTTGGTTTCCTTTGCTTGTGTCATGACTTCAGCCAACCTTGAGCTAGTAAAATAATGTGAAATAACTCATATTTCCCAGCAGCATTGTTGTATTTTTTTCCCAGAGATGAAGTAAAAGACCATAAAAAGTTCCTTTATAAATTAAACAAACATGACACATTTGAATAGAATGATATGGGGGAAAGGAGGAAGAAGAAGTTGGGTGGTGATGTGAGAGCTCATATAAATACATCATTAACTCTTTTCATTTGGTCTTGCAGATCAGGAAT
>NW_009952982.1:127069-157517 GCF_000747805.2 Chaetura pelagica | reverse complement strand
AATGCCCAAACAACATGGAGTACATGGAATGCGGAAACTCATGTGCTGACACGTGTGGTGACCCAGAAAGGAGCAAGATTTGTAAAGCCCCATGTACAGATGGCTGTTTCTGTCCTCCTGGTAAGGCAGTTCACTTCTTTCAAAGGGTCACACACACCAAGTAACAGAGATGGAGATTGTTTCCTTTAATTTAGTGGCAATTTTTTTTCTTAAACACTTTACACTAAAACCAATTAATAAACTGCTTCTTCTAGCATAATTTAACAACCTTCTTCTTAGAAGAACTAGATCTCTAAAGATTCAAATCCTGAGACTGGAGGAGAATATGGAAAGATTTCTAAGGATTAGATGGAAAAAAAAATGGTGCAGATGTGGAAAGATGGGAGGTGTTCTCTAGACAGTAAGAATACAGGTGAAGGTATCTGGGAAGGTGCCTCTCTGTTGCGAGGCTAGATCTTGCTGTAGCTTAAGTCACATGTCACATGTAATATAAATGCACATGAAGCAGAGGCTCAGGTGAGGGCCTGATATCTGTTAGATTCACTATTAGAAATGGATGGAAACTGGCTCACATCCTTGCAATATGACGCTTGCTAATCCTGTTCCCAGTGACAAATTGCAGTAGCATGCAGACATATTCTTTAGGTTTTGCATTGCATTCATTTGAACTCCAGTGAAACCTTTCCATCCATTAACACCTGAAAGGGCCTGGTGTGGTGTTTTCCTTAAAATACATTTTGAGAAATGCTGAGTAGTCCTGAGATTTTTCCTTACTGTAATCTTCCTTGATGGTGTTTCCCAGACTCACCAAAGGAATATTAACCAGCCAATGTGTCTGAACAGGAACTATCCTTGATGACCTTGGTGGCAAAAAATGCATCCCCAGAGACAGCTGCCCCTGCATGTTTCAAGGCAAAATTTATTCATCTGGAGGGACTTACTCAACTCCTTGCCAAAACTGGTACTGTTGTGAACTTGGTTGTTCTAAAGGCAGAGACAGTTATTTCAAAGTGTTGACGTTTTCTGTTCTTTTCTCTTCTCTTTTTTTTTTTTTTCCCCCCTATTCCAACAATTGTTCTAAAGGCAGAGACAGTTATTTCAAAGTGTTGACGTTTTCTGTTCTTTTCTCTTCTCTTTTTTTTTTTTTTCCCCCCTATTCCTAACAATTGTCTTAAATGAAAATTCAAAACCTGGGTCTGAATTTCAGCAGAACAAGAAAACTTAGAGGTAGTCCTCAGCCTCACATAGTTACCACTCACTCTTGGAATTGCTAGCGAGAACTGAGCTCAAGATTTCAGAATGCAGAAAAATGAGACTCTGTGCTGGTTGGTTCAGAGGCATTGGCCAGTTATAGCCAAACATAGCCAGTTACGTTTCCAACAATCTCTAGATCTGCAAAAGGCTGTTTCAAGGCTTGAATCCTGATATTCAAGAAAGATTTGGTTTAGAAAAAATCCTATTGCTTGAACTCATCTCCAGTCTCCACTAGTGAAAGGTGATAAGACCATAGGTATACTATTACCCAAACAGTTTTATTTGAGCTTCTGTGACACAGCATGATTTCTTGACCACAGGCCTAACCTTTACTCCAAAGAGTAATGATATATGCTGTGGTGTATGGTGGGATAGGTCAGATATTCTGAAAACCCCTTTGGATTGAATATTTCCTGCATTTTGAGGAAATACTTCTTGAAACCTGTAATTTTGTGGAACCAACCTTGATGGGCTCTGGCTGGTTTCCATATAGCCACATCCTCACTCCTCACAAAGCAGGAGCTCATGTGGCTGAGCTGTTCTCTTGGGTGCACAGCTCTAAGAACAGTAACTGCTCATTATTTCAGGTCCTCCACAATTAGCTGCTAAAATTTTGCATCAGCAACTTGCTGAACAGTCAGGTAATAAAGATAGGTCCTGAAAAACATTTCTTACTTGATCAACTTGGTGTCTCTATGAAGGAGTTCATTCAAAGACCAGTGCAGTTAACTCTCTCACTGAGAGGCATTCAACTTTCACACTTAAAGAGCTTAACATAAAATCTTCTTCCCACAGAGATTTAATAAGCAGCCAAATAAAAAGCTAAAAAGTCAAAAAGGGTGTCATTTGTGCAGACTCAGATAGAGAAATTACCTCACCTTTGCTCCTTTAAAACTATGTTCATTCTAACTGTTGCTTTTTGGGTTTTGTACAGTACTTGCAAAGGAGGCCACTGGAACTGTATTTCTCTGCCATGTTCTGGAAGTTGCAATATAGATGGAGGATTCCATATAACAACGTTTGATAATAAGAGATTTAATTTTCATGGCAACTGCCATTATGTCTTAGCTAAGGTATGAACAATATCTCATTTCACTGCTATATCTTCTGGGTAGCATTAAGCTGCGCTGGAGCTTTATATGACTTGACTTAATTTAATTAAATGGCACCAATCCAGAAAAGCACTTCAATACATGCTCAGTCTTAAACCCCACAAATTTTCCCATTAACAATAGATAGCAAGTTGCTTGATGTGTAGCATCAAAGTTTTGCAGCTTAAACATAGTTTTATATATAGATATATTTTACTGAATTAATTTTCTTATTGTATATGTTAGTGTAGATTTCAGCATTTTTCCTGAAACTTTCTTCAGTTATGACTTTCAAAAGGAAGCGGGTAAGCAAAAATTCCTGCAAAAAGATTGAATTACATGTGACTATGGTGAGGGTGACAAAGCACTGGGACTCGCTGCTCAGTGAAGTTGTGGAGTCTTCTTCTCTGGAGATACTCAAGACCTGCCTGGATACAGTCCTGAGTAATGTGCTCTAGGCGATCCTGCTTTAGTGGGGGAGTTGGACTATCAACTTTCACACTTAAAGAGCTTAACATAAAATCTTCTTCCCACAGAGATTTAATAAGCAGCCAAATAAAAAGCTAAAAAGTCAAAAAGGGTGTCATTTGTGCAGACTCAGATAGAGAAATTACCTCACCTTTGCTCCTTTAAAACTATGTTCATTCTAACTGTTGCTTTTTGGGTTTTGTACAGTACTTGCAAAGGAGGCCACTGGAACTGTATTTCTCTGCCATGTTCTGGAAGTTGCAATATAGATGGAGGATTCCATATAACAACGTTTGATAATAAGAGATTTAATTTTCATGGCAACTGCCATTATGTCTTAGCTAAGGTATGAACAATATCTCATTTCACTGCTATATCTTCTGGGTAGCATTAAGCTGCGCTGGAGCTTTATATGACTTGACTTAATTTAATTAAATGGCACCAATCCAGAAAAGCACTTCAATACATGCTCAGTCTTAAACCCCACAAATTTTCCCATTAACAATAGATAGCAAGTTGCTTGATGTGTAGCATCAAAGTTTTGCAGCTTAAACATAGTTTTATATATAGATATATTTTACTGAATTAATTTTCTTATTGTATATGTTAGTGTAGATTTCAGCATTTTTCCTGAAACTTTCTTCAGTTATGACTTTCAAAAGGAAGCGGGTAAGCAAAAATTCCTGCAAAAAGATTGAATTACATGTGACTATGGTGAGGGTGACAAAGCACTGGGACTCGCTGCTCAGTGAAGTTGTGGAGTCTTCTTCTCTGGAGATACTCAAGACCTGCCTGGATACAGTCCTGAGTAATGTGCTCTAGGCGATCCTGCTTTAGTGGGGGAGTTGGACTAGATGATCTCTAGAGGTTCCTTCCAACTCTGCAAATTCTGTGCTTCTGTGATTCTGTGACTGACTACAAATACATGATCCACACAGGTTGATAGCAAGACAATAGAGTGCAGAGGAAAGGCAGTGAACATCATTGATTTTGTCAATGAAATAAAGCAGCTTGCAGTCAGAGATTATATGCCCCAGTTCTTTCATTATTCCATTTTAGCCTTTTTTTTTTTCCCTTCAAGCTTCCTTCCTGTAACATGCTAACAATGTCTGTACATCCCTTTTCTTATGTCTTTTCAGAACACTGATGACACATTTGTGGTTATTGGAGAGATTATCCAGTGTGGGACATCAAAGACAATGACTTGCTTAAAGAACGTATTAATCACATTAGGAAGAACTGTAAGTAACTATTTCAATTAGTGACACAAAATATGTAACTTTTATGTAGGTTCAAAGATGGGATTTCTCTAGCACTGTGGACTCCTTTTGGCTGTTGCAGTCCTGAGGCTGCAAGATTAATTCCAGCAGATGATGTGGTGCATATGTTTATTGTTTTTGTTCTACAAGAATTATTTCCTTTCTTGTTCTTTTAGATTTTGACTTTTTCATTTTCTTTAGAGGTAGATGGCTAAAAATCATTTTTCTTGACTTTTCCTCTCTTTTTCATGAATTCAAGCTTTTTCACAAATTTCAATTTGAAAGACTGAGATTTCTACAAGAAAATATCCCCTTCTTGTTAAAACAGTTCTGTGTCCTGAGGCTTTTCCTAATACAAGTGAAGTAGCAGAATTTTTCAAATTAAGGCCTGAGGCTTCTCCTACTGAAGATTATGCCATGATTCAAACTGAATTCAGTGGAAGCAGAGTTAGGGTTGGTATTTATGCACTCCTAAAGTTATACAGATTCATTCTGTCTACTGGTATTCAACTGGTGCAATGCTAGCCTTGTTAGGAACTCCAACATCCTAACCTCTTCTATGGTCAATGAAGGAAGATTGCTATCTCCAAAGGACAAGTCACCCTACCTAAGGTATGAGCTGTTCTTCCTGAGTGGCCTGTCTCCCTCCATTGACTACTGAGGGAGTTCAAGTCAGACGGGTCTCATTTTGGATATCTTACATTTCCAGTGACATTGATCCAAATCTACACGTAACATCTTGCATGCATTTCTCAAAAATATAACTAGCCTCTTGGGTATGTGAAAGCACTCAGTCAAAGCAGCTTATGGATATGGTTTTCCATTTTTTCTTACGGTCTAGAGATTTGCTTTATGTTATTTTATGGCATCCAGACACTGAGTTACATTGACCCCAGATGTGAACATGTTTTGAAAACACTAATTCTAAATGCTTGATGAAGCTTGACAGGTTGTTATTGTCTGTCTCATGTCACATGCATTCACTGCTGTGAGCTTTTCCTTTTTTCTTTTTCCCTGAAGACTATTAAAATATGCTCCTGTGGGAATATCTACATGAACAATTTCATTGTGAAGCTTCCAGTAAGCAAAGGTAAATGTCCTTAACATCTTCTCCAGACTAGCCCACATCTAATTACAGAGATTTTCCAGCTCCTTTCTCTGGAAAGAATATGATCCTGCTGATTGTCAGGTCATTTGACTTAGGTGGGTATTAGGTCTGGGACTCCTTGGGAATTCCTGTGTTACACTTGATGTGCTAGTAAAGGGAGGTTCCTATTTACTCACCTTCAAAAGGATTTGCAGGCGCATATCAATTTGTTTATTTTTTTTCCTTTCTTTAGATGGTATCACCATCTTCAGACCCTCTACGTTTTTCATCCAAATTTTGAGCTCAACTGGAGTACAGATTCGAGTACAAATGAAACCTGTAATGCAGCTCTCTATAACAGTTGATCATTCTTATCAGAATCGTACATCTGGTAGGATACATGATTTGATTTCAGTTTACTCTTAAACTGACTTATAGCTGCTTGTCTATTACTTTAAATGAACAGATTACATTATTTTATATTAACTTTGTTATGTTAGAACCCTTGGTTAAATCTATACACTTCCTGAAACAAAGTGCTGGCTAAACTCTTCAGTCTGCTGAAGAAAATAGTATGATCTCTGTGGTGTTTAGTGTGTGCAGGTCTTTCAGAGTCTATCTGTAAAAGCAGACCTTCATCAGAGACTTGTGAGATGCAGACTATGCTCTTGGTTTGACCCAATCTTTTAAGCTTTTTGTGCTCCTGTTCCTTATATGCAGACTATGCTCTTGGTTTGACCCAATCTGCTGGTGACATCATTTAAGCTTTTTGTGCTCCTGTTCCTTACCTGTGTAATGGGATTACATCCTGTCTCTCTGACCCTTCTTGTGTTATTTTGTAATTTCCTTCACTGAAAAGACTTTGGGAAAGGCCCTTCTCAGTCTGCCACTGTTTACTGAAGTATATTTAAGCAGCTTCCAATCTCTGTGCTGTGCTAAAATTTACTGTAATGCAGAAAAATAATAATTATACTCTAAAGACAGGGCCCTATCTGATTTGTGGGAACATCAGGAAGTCTCTGAAAGAATATGGGCTTCTATGTGGAGAAATCTGTTATAGACCTAAGACTGTTAATCTAGAAGCCATTCCTTTTCCAACTCATGTAGTGATTTTCTTTTTTTAATTATTTTTTTTCCCCGCTGCCTCCCACACAAGGTCTTTGTGGCAATTTCAATAACATCCAGACTGATGACTTCAGAACAATCACTGGAGCTGTGGAAGATTCCGCTTCTGCTTTTGGTAACTCATGGAAAACTAGAGCCAGCTGTTTTGATGTTGAGGACAGTTTTGAAGATCCTTGTTCCAACAGCGTGGATAAAGGTAGCAGGCTTTTCATCCTTGGATTATCAGTGCTGAATAGTTTTCATGACAGATAACAAAAAAATCTCATAAACACCAAAAGTAACCTTTGAGACTACACTAGAGAGAAAACATTGGATTTTGTGGGTCTTTAAGGTGACAGCTTTGATTTTAAAATAAAGGACTGAGCTGCTGGAAAAAGAACCAACACCTTTACTGTTGATGTGAAAGCACCCACAACACCAGTGAGATCAATTTATGTTTAAAGCAGAACATACTTGGTTGTCAATATTTGGCCAAGAACTTCATCCAGTCTAGGTTGTTACAGCTGTGTTGAAGTGAAAAGGAATAACTTATCACCAGTATGGACTTCAGGAAGCATTGTGCTGTACTAGGTGCCCTGTCTGGTTTCTCACTTCAGTGGGGTCTGGATGCAGAGGATTCAGACTGTACTCTTCTTGGTACTGCCACATGTAAATGAAGCTGCAGCTCATAGCCACACAGCTCACCAATTATTACATCCTTCATGTTATTGCTTGACTATGAAGAACTGCCTGACTGTAAAGAACTGGGAAAGTTTTATGGAAATGGGGAGTTTTTGCAGATGCTCTGCAAGTCCAGCAACAGTTATCAATGTTAGTACTCAGAGGGTGAAACTTTTCTTTAAGGGACATGAATGGTCAACTATCCAACTATGCTTATCACCTTGATATGTTAATTCCCCATGTTTCCTTCTAGCATTATCTGAACAATTCAGGACAGTCTAGTTCTGTGTAATACCTGATAAGAATATTGATTCAGATGGTAATGTGATTTATGTGACTATGGACAATGCTTTTTTTCCCACTTCAGAAAAATTTGCCCAGCACTGGTGTGCTCTTCTGACTAATACAAGCAGTGTGTTTGCTGCTTGCCATTCTGTGGTAGACCCTTCTGTGTACACTAAGGTAAGGAAGGCACTGGTCTAAGTGGGTGGTTTAATCTAGTCTAGAGACTGCTATTAGGGTAGTCTGGCTTGTGGACATGAAATGGGTTACAGTAATGCTTAGTTTCAAAGAAGTTCACTCATGATGATAAGAAAAATAACAAAATGAGAGTTTATGCAAGATAAGATGGGCTTTTTGGCTTTGGACCTGAAAGTATAAAGTAATTGCCATCACTTGCAGTTCTGCTGCATGATCCAAAAGCAAAATAGGAAATAATGGGTTTTCCCTTTTTGAAAACTGTTCACTGTTTTAAAAGCCAAATCAGTGTTTCTGTGTGGAATTTAACTGAGGTTTTTTTTCAGCACCATGGATTCCCTCTGCCTCGTTTTAAAATTCACATCTAGGGGGAGAATATATACTATATTTACAACATTTATATCCCATTTATTACTCTGGAATCATGCTAGCCTCCTCATATTTACAATGCAAGAAGCTGTCAATAAGTAGCCTTGGTGTACAGCTCTGCAATGCCATGGGGAAGTTAGCTGAGCTAGAGACATTCCACATTTATATAAACAGTTAAGGATCTTCTGCAAAAATGCAGAAACTTCATGTAAAATGTCTGTGTGATACAAATTACTGAGAAAATACCTGAGCCTGATTTTTTTTTCAAAAATGTAATGTGTCTTCAGTTATCTTTAAAGATATGGCCTAGGCTTTATCTCTCCTAAGTTTGGCCCAGAAAATACATCTGCTTGAGAATTCATGTTTACCATAAGTAAAATAGGAATTTGCAATTTACAGTTAAGGAAAAGTAATAACCAGTTTCTTATGGATATGTCTGTCATTCCTGTGGATCTCATCAGATTTTAAACCATAATCCATGGAAGCATTTTCTATGACATCAGTAATGGCAGGATAAGTCGTACTCTATGGAAGATGACCCTACTGTTCTCGAGTGACTGGCCGTATCTGGGTTCTTTTGTTCAGCTGCACAATTACAAAGACTTGAGCTTTAAATCCCCTTCATACTTAGCTAGTTCTTCAGATGTCATTACATATGATTCCCTAAATCTACTAAACCATCTTTTTATGCTCCTGTCATTTAATTGGGTGTATCTTATCTACACACTAGGTAGGTACACAAGTGCCAGTCGTGCAAGCTGTGCAATATTTTAAGTAACTTCTGTATATTTTCAGATTACATATTCTGATATATCCTAGATTGTACATGCTCTTTGATATATCGTAGATTGTACATCCTCTTTGGAGGCTGGTATGGACAATTCCTAGTGCCATAATTAACTATAGGTGCCCTTATCATTCTTATTGTTCATCTGTTCATGGGTGTTGGATATAATGCCATTGCAGTTACATGACTGCAATTGATTTCCTGTTTCTTAGGTTTTCACAGCATTTAATTTCATTGGTAATAATACTTTAAAAATATATATTGGTTGACTACAATTTGAATTGCTGTATGTTTCTCTGTTTCTTCTGTGAGCTGAATGTAATAATACCCATGTTGTTTTCTGTCCTCTAGAAATGTATGTATGACACCTGTAATGCTGACAAGAGTGAAATTGCACTGTGTAGTGTGCTCTCTACTTACTCCAGAGACTGTGCTGCAGCAGGCGTGTCCCTGAAGGGCTGGAGGCAAGGCATCTGTGGTATGCATCTTAAAGTTTCAGGAGAACTCAGTCTGTGACAGTGTCTTTTGTGCTTAGTCATCAAGTTAATGGGTCTTTGAAAAATACAATAAGGATATAATCTATCAAAAAACAATTACCAAAATCAGTTAATGCCCACTTCACTCTCTTATGATCCATTTCCTTGTGTAAAACATCAGGTGAATTCAGTACTCAGAGAAGCAAAAGGGTATAAGGTGTATTAATCAAATCACAAGGAGTTTCACTAAGGTTAGGTTTGAACACATGTATTATAATTCCAATATTTTACTTGTAGGTCATCTGAGCCCATCTTGTCTCAGACATCACCCATAGTATGACTCTCATTATCTGCATTTTTCCATGAATTTTATGTAAACATTTATTTTGGGAACATGCCTGTGATAAGATTGAAGGTTAAGCTATTCATGAGTGAAAGAATAAATGGACCAGAACAGTCACTCTCAGTGGTCTGTCCTGTTGTGGGGGTTAGAAAAGCTTTTCCAGCTCCTGCAGTTGTGTCCAGCTGTGTTGGGCTGCAGGCAGTGTCCAAGCCAGGTTAGATCCTAAGGGGATGTTTACATTGCGAGTCAGTAGAGTATATGAAATAAGGAAATCCTACTAGTTAAATGTTGGCAGTGCATTTATCACTGGCATGACACAATCTTTTGTGGAAGCATGAACCATTACTTGAGTTACTGGTTACCCAGAGCACCACTGGCATTAGTAGCCGCTGCTAAGTCATGCTGCTGTTTTTCTAGTGCTTCTTGTGCAAGCTAGCTTGAAGCAATCTTTGGTATGCTTGTGTTCTCTGCACTCAAGCCTCCAGTCATGATGTAGATAATCTAAGACTACTAATCTTTGACTATGAATACTGTAACCAAATCACCTTTTTCTTACCAGATCTTGCATTACCCAAATAATTTTTTTTCCTCTGTGAAAAAGTAAAGGGAGAAAGTAAGCACATTATTAATTTTATTGCATGAATAGGTTAACAATTGAGACACCCATTCAGGTAAATCTGACATAAATTCTCGTTCACCAACTCTATTAATGTCTTTCTTATTTGGCCTATTTTGACTTATGAATACCAATTACTTCATATTCATAGTATGCCTATAAAATAGAATAATTATATGGCTTGCCCGATTTATACATGGGATGTTGTGTCTGCTCCAGATAGGACCAGGAAGCCATCTCATTTTCATTGGTGGAAGCAGTAGTTTTGAATATGTACAGAAACCTAGCACACTAGCTAATGTAAGAAGGTGTACTATGGTCATGGACTGGAAAACCCTACACAGTTTGTTTAAGCATGGCAGCTGTTGCAGATGTGGTGATAATGTTGAAAATTGATTAGCCCATGAACAACTCCCCTGTACCTTCTAGTACATCAGGGTGTATCTGAAAAACAGCTATGGGCTTAAATCTGCAGGTGTCAGTTAGAAAGAGGTCTGAGATTATTAGATTCCTAGTTTTCATGGAATTTCAGAGGAATCTGAATGCCAGGCTTTCTTGAAAATCACGGCCTTAATGAGGGTGATATTTCCTGACAAAATTTGATGTCATCCCTATGGATCATTGCTGCAGATTTTATGGCAGAGTTTTAAAGGTGGTGTTTCTTGAGAGCCTGTAGGAATTAACTAACTTTTCACTTTTTACAGAGTCAGCTGAGGTCTTTAGATGTTGGTATTTAGCTGTTTGGTCCACCCACGAGTCTTAAAAACTATTGTTCCTCATTTTCTTAGAGGATAACAAGATTTTTTCTGAAGACTTCTGTGAGAATTCAAACACACTTTCTTCAGTAGGATAAAATGATTAGCAGAGTTCCTTGGCACTGCCCATTTAATTTCAAAATTTAGCCCTTACAAAATACAGAAATTCCTTAAATCATTCCAGCCAAAGAAATAATTAATCAAGGACAGAAAATTATTTTTCTTAACTGGAAGGACAAGTTGAGTTATTTCTTTCAGTTCTTGGCATAAGATAGAAATATAACTAAAAATTACAAAATCATACTAATTTCCTTACTTAGTCAATATATATCGTCCTGAATATTTCAGTATTCAATGTCTTTCCCCATATCCATGGGAGACAGGGTCTTCTTTCTTGAAAAAAGCACATTTATAGCTACCAAATTGCAGGAACAGCTTTAGGAGCATGAGCGATGATTGCACAGAGAAGACCATACATCCATGTTATTTCTTTTGCAAAGATCCCTCTGAAGAGTGTCCTGAGACTATGGTTTATAACTATAGCGTGAAGAACTGTAACCAGTCCTGCCGCTCACTGGATGAACCTGATATGCTGTGTGAAGTGAAGATCCCTCCTATGGAGGGTTGTGGTTGCCCTGAAGGGACCTACCTCAATGATGAGGAGGAATGTGTAACTCCAGATGACTGTCCCTGCTACTACAAAGGCAAGATTGTTCAGCCTGGCAACTCCTTCCAAGAGGACAAACTGATGTGGTAAGCTGCTCTGAAGATGCAAAGGCTGCATACCTGGAGGACATCAGGGCTAGCTGGGGAATTCCCTGCTCTAGTCCCTGAATAGTGTTATATAATGACAAATTCCTGCTAGATAATAGGAAAGCAAATATTGCCCTGGCAGGAAGTGCAGCCACAGCAAAGGTTAAACCACTATATTCCCGCTAGCAAACAGGAAGCTGAAAAAATGTTAACTAGAGTAATATTTGCAATCTAGCTCTATTTAAAGTTCATTGTTCTGTAGAAAAAGTCCATATACTGTGGGAGCTACCTTTCTAGAAGCCATGGACTTGGGGTAGTTTCTGGCTTTGAAATAAAAGCAATGTAGAACACCCTTAAACACACCATCCTGCAGACTATTAAAAAAAAAAAAAAAAAGGGCCCGGAAAAAACCCCAAAATCCTCATTTTTAAAACTAGGGTTTTTAAAAAGAGCCATCCTGCAGACTATTAAAAAAAAAAAAAAAAAGGTCCAGGAAGAAGCCCCAAAATCTCAGTTTTCAAACTGAGGTTTTTAAAAAGAGGGAGAAAAAATTTTGGGGAAAATGCTAAAAGTACCATAATTGATTTACATCTGCAGTGAAAACCAATTGTCATTTTCTAATTTTCAACCAGTTCAGGGCAGCCATGTAAAACAAATGCCAGAGGAAGGCTGTTTTATTTGTATCTTTATATTCTCTCTCTCTTCCAACTCCCATATCTTTTTTATGAGGATTATTTTGTAAACACAGATTCATGTAGTAATTTAAGAGGTCTCTTATTTAAGAAAGTATTTGTCTCATCTCACAGAGTGGAAAATAGATACTTAGGAAAAACTTGGTATAGGGAAAACACACAGTAAAGCAGCAGTGGCAGATGGAGAAAAAGTATTGAAGAGCTGGTTGTCTTAATCTTCCTTCTGGGGATCATAATTCATGCCTATGAACCTGACAGCTATACAAAATACTGATTTTATAGGAATCTGTTTTTTGTGTGACTAGTGAAGTTTTACAGTGTCTTTCCCTTTAGTAAGAGAGAAATGTGTTTCAAGAGAGAAAAGAGCTGATGTGTTTCATTTTATGAAATCTCTTTAGCAAATGCATTCAAGGAAGATTAGACTGCATTGGAGAAACTGTCCTGGTAAAAGGTGAGATTTTGTTAAATAACGACATTATGGTGTCAGTTGGTATTTATAATATTTTTCTGTGTTGTCCCTCACTTTCTGTAACATTTTAGTATTTTACACATTTTTGCCTTCTCCCTCAACTGTGCTGTTTTTTGATAATAGTTGTCTTTGTAAAAGTGTTACCAGACTTGCTCAGTTTTGTAAAAGATTAAGATATTCCCCAAAGCTTAGAAGTTACCTGCCTCCTTTTAACCCACTGTTGGTGAGCAGAAGCAAAATCTAATAGAAACTGTACATAAGAGACACCTGCTGCCCTCTGAAATAATTCTCTGTTTTCCAATTGCTGACAGCATCCTTATTTCTTTCATTAAATTACCTTCATAAAATGTCTTCTTCCTCCTACAGATTGCCCAGCTCCTATGTATTATTTCAACTGCAGCTCTGCGGGTCCTGGTGCGATTGGATCAGAGTGTCAGAAAAGCTGTAAGACACAGGACATGCACTGTGTAAGGACTTCACCTCCTAGCAGGAGCAGGCGACATGATTGTGCATGGATGATTGTCCTTAACAAGTGCTGACAATAACATATTACACTGTTCACAGAACAACTGGTTTACTGATAACAAAACAGCTATAGCTGTGATAATTATAATTTGATTGTCACTAACTTACAGGATTTAGAAAGAAACCTGAAAGTTTGGTATCCAGAGGTATCACATTGGCTGGTTCCCATTACTTTCTGTGCATTAATGAGTTGTCTTGTATTGTATCTTTATATATGCAGTATGTCACAGAATGTGTTTCTGGCTGCATGTGTCCTGATGGGCTGGTTTTGGATGGCAGTGGAGGATGTATACCCAGAGATCAATGTCCATGTGTCCATGGAGGACGCTTTTATAAACCTGGGGAAACCATCAAAGTGGACTGCAACACATGGTATGTTGTGCCAGGAAGCCTTGTTTTATGACAAAGGCTGTTAAAACTCTCAGTGCACAGAACGTCCATGGGGCAGGATGTATTTTGAAGCCGTCCTCATCATAATTAGATACATCATGCTTCTAGTTGAAATAAAAGGGAAAACATTTCCTCTCTACAACAAGCCTGCACTTGGAGAGAACAAGTACCAAGATCTTCTGTCAGATGATTGCCATGCTTTTCTGAAAACTGCGTCCACACCAGCTTTAGAAGTACCAGCCTCATTCAGGCTGGTCTGTAGGTGGTCATTCTACAAGGGGGAAATGAGTCTGCCTGATGAACTGAACCCTGGAAAAGGATTTGATTTAGAGGAGGGAGAGATCACAATGGTTTTCCAGTGACTTCAGTGACTTTCAGTGCTTCCATGTGCATGTTCTCAAATAAGATAAATTAATGCTCTAGTTGCTCCAATTGCTGATATAACTCTGCTATAGACTTCACTGTTATCACTGATCATGGGGGGTAGAACATTTTGAATCTTTACCCATTATTTAGTGATGATGAAATTGTATAGTTCTGCCAAGAGGGTGCACAGAGAATAGGGCCCAGAGGCATTTTGGTCTGATCACCACTGGTTCAAGCAATCAAGTTAAATAATAATAAGCAGGTTTTGACATCATAGAGGCCATTAAGAGGTTTTATTGTAGTGACAGCTTTGTTTTCTAATGAGAACAGAATACACATGGGGAAAAAAGTTCATAGGCTCTGTGTCAAGGGTTTAACAACTAAAATTTTCTATTTGTGGTCCCCTGAACTGGAGGTACAATTTTTCAAGGGGAGACTCACACCACTGTAGTCAGGAACAGAACTGACAACGTGGTTTCAGAAAATGTTGACATATTTAGTTGTTTATCTTCAATTTACCTCCTAAATCCCCACTGTCTGCTGGCAGGACTTCATCACTTAACAGATATTTGAAAGAAAAAAAATTAAAAATAGACAAAAATCACTTGGTAGTAAATATGATCTTTGTGGTTAGCAAATAATTTCATGGCATGGTCTCAGAGCAGTCAAGAGGTTAAGCCTGGAAGAGTGAGAGGTTATTGCTTTCTGTGAAGGACTGCAAAAGGCAAACCTTTAAATTACCCTTGTTTGGGATTAAGAAAAAAACATGATTCTTACAAAGATTGTGATTTTTTGCATTTTGCCTCCCAGCACCTGTAACAAAAGGCAGTGGAACTGCACAGACAATCCCTGCAAGGGGACCTGCACCGTATATGGAAATGGGCACTACATGAGCTTTGATGGGGAGAAGTTTGATTTCTTGGGAGATTGTGACTATATCCTAGCTCAGGTATCAATTTTTTTTTTTTACTTTCCTATCCATATGCTTTTCACAGCTTACACTGCAGTCTGAGTAAATAAAGTAAATATTTTCCGTATAAAAGCAAAGCAAGTAACACTCAGAAGTGACACAAGAGGGCACTGTGTGATCCTAAACCAGTGACTCCCGGGCTGGACAGTCCTATCCTTATGTAATTCCAGTATCTGCAAGGGAAAGGAATTGGTGTGGTATTGAAAAGCTCAATGTCTTTCTCAGTCATCCAGGACTGACAGTATTTTCGTTATGCCAGAAGCAAGTAGAGAGCAGTATGTGAGCCTCATATGTGATAATTTAATGTAATCTGTTTTTCTAAGGATTTTTGCCCCAATAACATGGATACTGGCACCTTCCGAATTGTAATTCAGAACAATGCCTGTGGGAAGTCACTCTCCATCTGCTCCCTAAAGATCACACTGATTTTTGAGGTTTGTCTAGAATTGGTGATTACTGAGGGGTTGTAGTATGGACTTGGTAGCAGTTAAGTGTAGTATCCCCTTATATTCCAAATCAGCTGCTGCTAGGGAGTACCCGTGGAAGTCAAACAGCCCGAAAGCAGAGGCAAGCTGGGAAATTTTAGGCATTCAGTGTTAACAGGACTGGACTCTTCTACAGGTGAAGGGACAGGTGTAAGGAGCCAACAGCACATAGTTATGTGTGTGTATGTGTATTTGCACCTGTGACATCACTCGTATAGGAGTGATGATAAAGTTTTAAGAGGAGCATGTTTCTGTAGCATGGTTTGAGCACAGGGCAGATGTAATTATGGAGAGGAATTTCTTCCCTACAGCTCAGGCTTAGCATTTTCCTAAGTGTATACAGAGATTTCTCCCATAGTGTGAGCTGAGGGGATGGTGAAACAAAGCAGCATCGCAGGAGGTGTTCTAGTATGCTCAATTGCCTGTGAACTCAGGAGCTGCTGTACCAGCAGAACAAATTTCATCTGGAATGAGGACAATTTCTGTGGCTGTCATGCAAGGACAGATATTTCCCATTGAGCTCAATGGGTCTTGTCTGTGGCTCACATGTTCAGTGGTAGTCCAAGATGTAGTGTAAAGACTAGAGAAAAATGAGATGAAGGGAAAATGTAGACTAGCAGTGCTGTTACACTGTTTTTCTATTATATTTCCTTCCATGCAATGTATCTGTTCCTTATAGAACAGTGAAATCAGACTCTTGGAAGGAAGAATTCAGGAGATAGCCACTGATCCGGGAGCTGAGAAGAATTACAAAGTTGATCTCAGAGGAGGTTATATTGTGATAGAAACAAATCAAGGCATGAACTTCATGTGGGACCAGAAGACTACTGTTATTGTGCATGTGGCACCATCTTTCCAGGTAGGTATGGGATGGACTGAGAGTTATGATTTCAAACTCAAAGTTATACATCCAGAACTCAAACCCCAGTGTGAAAAGCAGTACTTGGAAAATAGTTCAGCTCAGTGGACAAGAAGAAGCAAGAAGGCCTACTTCTTGTGTTTTATTTCACTCTTCAGTTAGTATGAAAATCTCCTGAATAGTTGGAGCTAGAAGTAAAGTCAGACACTTTGCAGTATTGGAGGCTTAATAGAGTGATCCTGTCACTTGAAGTCCAGCTTTTCTAAGCTGTATTTTGATGGCTGTTTAAAAATTTGCAGCCATTTTACCTTGGCCTGTTCTATAGTTTATTTATGTCAAAGTGGGCTGCACTCAATATAACCATTGACTGTGCCTATGCAAATTACCCAGGGAAAAGTCTGTGGCCTTTGTGGGGACTTTGATGGGCGCTCAAGGAATGACTTCACAACCAGAGGGCAGTCCATGGAGATGAGCATCCAGGAGTTTGGAAACAGCTGGAAAATAACAAGCACCTGCTCAAATATAAACATGACAGACTTATGTGCTGATCAGCCTTTCAAGTCTGTACTGGGGCAGAAGCACTGCAGCATCATTAAGAGTCACATCTTTGAAGCCTGTCACAGTAAGGTAATCCTGTACTGTAATCCTCAGTAGTTTCACACTAGGTATCTGTTGCTATGATGCAGCACATTTGCGCGCAAGTTTTTATGATTAAAAGCTACTATTTACCATCCATGAAAAGCATCTTTGAGAGTTACCCCTCTCAAAACCTCACTTCACAGCTATGCCAGTTGAATCCTGTTGCTCAGTATTGAAAAAATAACAGTGTTTAAGCAACTGAGTTGAAAGAGAATAATAGTTGGCCACCAGAAGTAAAAAGTCAGGTATCAGTTTGTAAAATCTAGAGATAAATTAGAGTATGACTGTTTGTATGGCAATCCTTGGAGAACTTCATTAAAATTACCTAACAAAATTTCTTATTTGGTTTATTTAGATGCAAATTTAAATAATATGAAGAGAAACACAACTACTAACTCTTAATGAGTATGTGAGCACATATCCTCAGTGCAATTTAATAAGCCATTTACAAAGCAAACTTGGACATATTTCCTTGGTTAGCTCTTGTTGGCACAGGCTGAAACAAAGTAGACATGAAGTTCATTGGAAATAGGATTTTCTTTTATACTCAATCATTATATATCAGTTAGAGGGTACGCATATTATATAAGCGTGCTAATCCAAAGCAAAGTAGTTAAGTTCTGCAGAAATTACTCTGGAAAGACATTTCAAGCTGAAATGCCAGTATTACACTATTATTGAGAATGACAAGACGTAAGAGTTGAAGACAGTCTACAAGGCAGGTGAAAATAGAAAGCTGCCTGTTGTAAAGTATCACAGCTCCTTCATGACATTCCCAGTCTGTCACAGAGTCAGCCTGGTTATGGCCAATGGACAGCAGAAATTCAGAGCCCTTTCTCTCATTAAAACATAGTGCAGCAGGTACATCTATGGTAACAGTCACAGTTTGACTCAGGATCAACAATTAAACCAGTGACAACAATGCTCTCAATCCCCTCCCCCTCCCAGGAAGGGAAAAGGGAGAGAATAAGGAGAAATTGAAAACGAAACTTGACAGCTTTATTTAAATACTAATGATAAAAGAAAATACGTAGAATCATATAATAGTATGTTCAGGAATGTGCAAAACCCTATTGCCTCCCCCCACCCCAGCAATTCCCACAGCATCTCCTGAGCTGGGAGCAGTTCCAAAATGTCCTGGAGCTGCAAAGCAGACAGGAGCTGAGGGGACAGTTGTGAGTGTCAGGAATGCATGAGCCTGGGGATCAGTGGTGATGGATGGATGGATGGATGGATGGATGGATGGATGGATGGATGGAGTCCTCCCTGGACACTGGCCATGGATGAAAGAGAAGGGAAGAAGAAACAGGAAGGGGCTTTTCTTCTGTGATCCTTGACCCTATACTGAGTCTTACATAGATATATGGAATGGAATACTTTGGTTAATGTTGCTGTCTATCTAGTACACTCCTCCCTACAGGACGGCTGCAGATACTACTCTTCTGCTCCTGTAGCATCTGAGGCTGCAGACTCGACAAGTACAGCAAACTAACCTTGGTGTCTCAGTAGTAACATAAACACCTGCCTCACCACAACTTCCTTTCAGGTAGTTGTGGAGAGCAGCTTCCTTGGTACTGAAGTCAGACTAACAGGCCTGTAATTTCCTGGATCATCCTTCTGTCTCTTCTTGTATATGGGGGTAACATTGGCTGATTTCCAGTCTGCTGGTACCTCCCCAGTCAGCCAGGACTGCTGGTAAATGATAGTAAGTGGCTTAGTGTCCACCAAGGCTTTATACTTTTGTGGTTCTAATGTGCCAGACCACCAAATCCATACAGTCCAATAAACTTGGTTGTCCCTCTGCTCCTCCTGGCTGGAGGCATGACACCTCTATTACTGACCATATGAGCTTGATGCACTCTCCTGGTTGAAGGACTAGTCGCTAGAGACCAGAGAAGCCTTCTTCCTGGAAGGACCATCTCCTGCATTTGTTCTATTTAGCAGCTCTTGTACACATACCTGGGTAATAGCAGTAGCGGGAGACATCTCCCACTGATGTCTTGTAGCAGGATGGCTCCTCTTCATGGCTGCAGCATGAGACCAATTGTCTCTAGGGAGATACTGTGGTTTACCTTCCCATTTGTTTGGCATCTTATTCCTTCTGTCAGTTATTTTTTAGAATCATAGAATCACTAAGGTTGGAAGGGACCTTAAAGATCATCAAGTTTCAACCCCCCTGCCATAAGCAGGAAACCCTACCACTAGACCAGGTAAATGGCTGAAGTATGGAACTGATGGGAACAAGAAAAAGTCTCCATACTTTCATGCTCTTAAAGCCAGTTCACACACAGTTGGTCTCTCATAGTCATCAATGCACCCCATGAAGGAGAATATATGGGCATGTGCTGCTGGTACAGCCTGTGCAAACCTCCAGAACATAGACCTTCCTGTTCACATGAGGATTTGTACTTTACACATACAGTGCCACCATACAGAGGAGTATCAAAACCCCTGTGATCACTAGACAGGTAATTGCATGGTCGATTATGGTGATAGTCATGTTGATAAACCATAAAATAATAATGAGCAGCTACACAGAGCAGTGTTATCCTGGCTATATACCACATATACATACATGTTCGGAAGAAGATCGAGCAGAAACATTGCAGAAAGTGTTTGTTCAGTTTTCAACCCATCAATATATTCAGCAGAAGCATTGCCCATTGCTATCTGAGGGATTCCTCCCATCAAAGGTGGAATTTTAAACATTCACCAATTAGTGAGAATTTATAGCTGGGGCTTAAGATACAACCTCACGTTTGGGCACCAATAAATTATTGTCACAGTTTGACTCAGAACTATCAATTGAACCATCGACAACAATGCTCTCGGTCTCCTCCCCCTCCCACCCAGGTAGGGAAGAGAGAGAGAATAAGGAGAAAGAGACTTTCCGGATTGAAAACTAAGCTAGACAACTTTAATGAAATACTAATGATAAAAGAAAATGCATACAAATATATACAGTAACAGATCTTTTGGTATTTTGATAGGTGAACCCAATACCATATTATGAATCTTGTGTTTCTGACTTCTGTGGCTGTGACAGTGTGGGAGACTGTGAGTGCTTTTGTACTTCAGTTGCTGCCTATTCAAGAAGCTGTAGCAGAGCTGGTGTCTGTATTGACTGGAGAACACCTGCCGTTTGCCGTAAGTATTGCACAGAAAATGCAGAAAAGCAGTGCTCAGTGTGCTCAGGCACATGGAAGATAAAGAAAAGCAGAATTCTGGCATTTTTTGGGCATGCATAACAAATTTCTTTTTTACAAGACTGAGAAAATGACCCCTAACTGGTGTATGAGACTTGGAGGATTTTTTACTCTGTTCCAGCTGTGTTCTGTGATTATTACAATCCACCTGACAAACATGAGTGGTTCTATAAACCATGTGGAGTCCCTTGTTTAAAGACCTGCAGGAACCCAGAAGGGAAATGTGGGAACTTGCTGTACAGTTTAGAAGGTAATTCTTGCTTGACTTTGATACAGTTTATGGGATTTGAAACCATTAGTCTGGTTTTAAATGTTTTAAGCACCAAGGTTGCTGAAAGGCTATCCCATTTGCCCCAGCAACTCATTGACTGTGCCTTGCTTGGGCTGGTTCACCTTACAGTGGTGCCATTCACAGCATAATTTGCCTGTTGCCTTTAACAGGTCATTCAGTCTACATTTGCAAAGAATCTGTTGATAAATAGATTTAATTTAAAAATTGGGACAGAGGGAAAGTGAGGACTTGGAAAATTATTGGTAATATAAAGAACATTCATACTGGCATCACATTCATTTTGGGGTCAGATCTACATCTAATAGAAGTATATACGTGTTTTCCCTGGATCTGTGTCAAGCAGACTAAGAATGCTGTGTTCACTTTAACTTTCCAGGCTGTTACCCAGAGTGCAGTCCCGACAAGCCATATTTTGAAGAGGAGAGTGGGGAGTGTGTGTCTCTCCCCAACTGCACTTCATGGTAGGTCAGTTGATAGTGAGAGAAGTAGAATAGAGCTGGAAAGGACAAGCTAGGCAAAGTTTGGTTTATGTGCATAGGCAATGGCAACTATAATTAAATCTTCCAATTTAGGCTTTTGTGTAAAAGCAGATACTGTTGCAGACATTGTTATTCCACATACTGATTCGAGTCTCTAAAACAAGTCTTCTTTTCTCTTTATCTGAAGTGATCCTGAAGAGAAACTATGTACTGAAGACTCCAAAGGTAACTTTTCACCACCCTCACCATTCCTTGAATGATGATAGGACCGAAATAACCCAACAACGTATGTTACTGCAGGTGTAACTCCAGCTAGCTAGTTCAATAGGTGGATGCACAGTAGTACAGATACACTCCAATAATCAAAACAGAGCCCTTGATCTGAAGAACTGTCTAAAGGATAGTCATAGGGAGGAAGGAGTGAATTAATCTCATGCAGGTAAATACTTCTTCTCCACTTTTACACTTCCTTGGTAGTCAGTGAGGACAGACAGAAAGTAGCCTGAAACAGAATATTCATTGTACCTGTTTTAATGAGCACTTTTAGAACAAACACATCTTGTAGAGATGCTGTTTCCTGTCTACTTTCATAGTAAGTCTAGACAGTTAGCTTATGGGAGACATATTTGTGTGCCTAAAGGACACACTTACTTAAGATACAGTATTTGTTCATTCCCATATCTGGGAGAAAACACATTAAAAAATGCAGGCTGACCCACTAGACTGCACTTCTTCACTTTTGCTGGTTTTGCTACGGTAATAGATATATTCCTTTGGGTTCCTTAATGTACATTCTCCAAAATCTGGAGAGCTTCTCATGTATTCAAATGAAATTGTTTAGCTCTGCATGTTCCTCATTAGTGGGTGGAAATGGCTGTGCAACACCTTCTGAGCCAGTTTTTTATCACTCAGCAAGGCAGTAATCCCAGTCTCCTTCCCTGCTAAGAGGGAATGCACTTTTGCTCCATATTGGGTGAGTACAGTGTCAGTTCTGATGCTTTCACCAACCAGTAATTTCTCTATGCAAGCTGACTCCAAGAAACACCTGCAACATAAAAAATCCAACCCACTTTAAATAATGAGGGAGATGCCCAGTGCAGCTTCTCGAGTGGAAACTGAGAAAGTTTTTCAGCCAGGTAATTCACATTTGATTATATGAGCTACAGAAGGGTAAATCCAGAGTTTCCTTTTCATTTGCATTTCTTATTTACATGTGTCCCCTGTTAACAAGGCATTTGCTCTTTTTGTGCCTCAGATTGCCTTTGCTGCTACAATGGGAAGACCTATACTTTAAATGAAACTGTATACAGACAAGTCTACGGGACTGAGTGTAGTGATGCAGTCTGTGGTCCTAACGGAGAGATCATTAAAACACACTTCACTTGCAAAACACTATCCACACCAGCACAAGGTACTAGATTTATAAGAGATTTGACGGTGATGTTGTGCAAGTACGTATTGGTAGTAAGATTCCTCCATCTTGGAAAAAGGCTCCTACTGCGTGTCTAGGATAAGAATAGAATTTAAGGCAGTGGAAGGTTTAGGAAGGAGGGGTCAGAGCTTTTGGGTTTCACAGTGGGGATCCAAAGTATAATTTTTATGGATTCTTACTATCATTGGGGTAAAGAGACAAAAAGATTTAGCCATTTTTTCAGTACAGCTTTTACAGTAACTTTGGGCATAGCACAGTTAACACTCTAGTGTTGTTAGTCTCAGTATTTTATACTTCTAAACCTTGTTTCTCCTCATCACCTATATTACACTATGATTCTTAGTGTGTTGCTTTCTGCAATAAGTCAGTCTCAAATCAGTCACTGGAGCAAGAAATAAAGCTGCTTGGCAGTTTACTCTCTTCCCAAAAGAGAAGTTTCAATGTGAAGGGGATGTAAATGAACAAAAGCTATTAAGTAAAAAGAAAGAAAAAGAAGGTGGAAATAAAGAAAAAGTGGCACATTATTAAAGCAGAGAAAAATAAATGGAAAAAAAAAAAAGTATTATCCTGGTAGCAATTTATACAAAGGGGACAAGGAAAATTAAAAGTTAGCTTTTCTACTCGAGTGGAAGAGCTAAGGACTTGATCATAAGTCTGTGTGTTTGGTATTTACTAAATATCTTAGCAAGTGGAATAAGAAGTATAATGGAATGACAGTCAGGAAAGGAAGGACTATTGAAAGCAGAGTGTAAGTGTCACAGTAAAATATCTAAATTATCTGTCTGTAATTAAACCAACAGATATTATGGAACAAGGCATTAAAAGGCAAGACAGAGTGCCATTGAAAATCACCTCTCCAAAGTCAGGTGAAGTCCTGCAGGATTAGAAAGTTCAAAGAAACCTCAAATTGTAATGAATAAACAGCAGTAGGAGGGCAGTTTATTACATTCTATATAGAAAAAAAAAACTAACTACAAGGAGTAATTTGTGTGTATATTTCTACTAGTATACACTGTAATAGAGAGGGTGTAAATGAAGACAGGATGGGTTTAGTGTGTACCTGCACAGAATGTGGTAGGGGTATAAAAATTATCATTTTTCCTCTTTTCTGATTGTAGAGAATGTAGTAGATGCCATAGGGCTTAAAATTATAGTAGCAATGGATTTGAGTATTAATTGATTTAATTTCCTGCAGAACCACAAATGCAACCTGTAACATCTGAAACTCCACTGCCCATGGTAGCCACTCCCTGCTTCTGCAGTAACAATGGACAACTGATACGAATGGGTGAGAAACCAAATCAATTTTTTTCCTACTCTGTTGATGTAGGATGATGTACTATTAGATAAAAGTGCTTCAGCAAGTGCTCCAGCAAGTGCTCATTCAGCCTTCTGCTGCTACCCATTACCACAAGTTATTACATGTCTGAACTGTAACTAAGACTTTCAGAACTACACCTCTCCAGTACCTAATAACTTTGTCCTGGTTTGGATAACCCTGATGTAAGGCAGCTTATACCAGATGCCAAATTCAGTGGACTCCAGCACAAACCCTGAATCCCAAAGTGCTGAACATGGACTTGTGATCTGCAGTCATTCAAAAACAGAGGAGGGAAGATGACTTTTTATCTCATAGGAGCTTCTAAACTACATATCTTAGGTCTTTGTGAAGACCAGATGCACTGATCTATTCAGTAGTCGCTCCTCTTGTACTAATTTTCAATTCCCTCTAAGAGCAGAATTTCAGACTGGCTGTTTGTGGCTCTCCCTTGGCCTTTGCCATTTGGATGAATTGAGCTCTGGTTCAGTCACTGAATTCAAGGAGCTGCAGGCAGATAGTCACACCTGAACATGGCCATCAGCCATAGGCAGAGCCAACTAGTTAAATGCAGGGCTGATCATGTGGCCAATCTGTGATGCAGAGGCCTTGAGAGTTACCAGTTTCATGCGCTGTTTGGCACTAACACTCTGGTTTTGGCTTTGCAGGAGAAAATGTTTCTCTGCCAGTGAATGTATCAGGTCATTGTGCCTACACCGTTTGCAATGCATCATGTCAGATTGAATTAATTTGGGGAGAGTGTAAAACTGGTCATATTGAGGCTCTCAAGATCTGTGATCCAGATTCCAAAGCCTGTCCACCAACAGCTGCTCCCAGTGCAACAAGCCAAGTTCCTGCTTCCACGGGGACTCCTGAGAGCGATTGTCTTGGTCTTATTCCTCCCAGAAAGGTGGGAGACTTTAAAGATTTATTTCTTCAGCTACAGCATTGCCTGCTGCCAAGATTTTGTGTTCTACTCTGATGCTGGTAACCAGTAACCATTACTTCAGCTGGACTGTAGGTGTGGCTGAATGAGATGTATTAGAGGTATACCAGAAGCCCTCAATTAATTTAGGAAATAAGTTGAAGATTTTTCTGTTCACCTGAAACATCTAAATAATTGTACATGGACTAAACAAAGGCTAGGAAAGCACATCTGGAGGTCACACCATCAGAAGCAGTCAGGACCTTAATATTGAGTCCTATGCAAAATGCCATAGAAAGGAATCATAGAATCACAGAATCAGTTAGGTTAGAAAAGACCTTCAAGATCATTGAGTTCAACCATTAACCCTACTCTACCAGGTCCAGCACTGAGCCATGTCCCCAGCGCCACATCTAGACAACTTTTAAACACATCCAGGGTTGATGACTCGACCACCTCCCTGGGCAACATGTCCCAATGTCTGACAACCCTTTCAGTGGATAAGTTTTTCCTAATGTCTTATCTAAACCTCCCCTGGCACAGCTTGAGGCCATTGTCTCTTGTTCTATCACCAGATACTTGTGAGAAGAGAACAGCACCTACCTCTTTACAACATCCTTTCAGGTAGTTGTAGAGGGCAGTGAGGTCTCCCCTCAGCCTCCTTTTCTTCAGGCTAAGTAGCCCCAGCTCCTTCAGTGGCTCCTCATAAGACTTGTTCTCAAGGCCAGCTTCATTGCCTTTCTTAAGACGTGCTCCAGCACCTCAAAGTCCTTCTTGTAGTGAGATGCCCAAAACTGGACCCAGTATTGGACTCACCAATGCTGAGTACAGAGGGACGGATCACATCCCTACTCCTGCTTGCCACACTGTTTCTAATACCAGCCAGGATGCCATCGGCCTTCTTGGCCACCAGGGCACACTGCTGGCTCATATTCAGCTATCTATCAACCAGAACCCCCAGGTCCCTTTCTGCTGGGCAGCTTTCCAGCCATTCTTTCCCAAGCCTGTAGCATTGCATGGGGTTGTTGTGACCCAGGTGCAGGACCTCTCACTTGGCCTTGTTGAACTTCATACAATTGACCTCAGCCCATCAAGTCTGTCCAAGTCTCTCTGTAAAGCCTCCCTACTCTCAGGCAGATCAACACTCCTTCCCAACCTGGTGTCATCTACAAATTTACTGAGGGTGCATTCTATCTCCTCATCAAGATTGTTGATAAAGATGTTAAAAAGAAGTGGTTCCAATACTGAGTCCTGAGGAACCGCACTTGTGACTGGCCGCCAGCTGGATTTAACTTCATTCACAATCACTCTCTGGGCCTGGCCTTCCAGCCAGTACTTTACCAAGCAGAGTGTACACCCAACCAAGCCATGAGCAGCCAGTTTTTTCATCAGAATGCAAAGACAGTGTCAAAGGCTTTACGCAAGTCCAGGTAGACAACATCCACAGCCTTTCCCTTACCTACTAGGCAGGTCCTCTTGTCATAGAAAGAGATTAAGTTTGTAAAGCAGATCTTCCTTTCATAAACCATGCTGACTGGACCTGATTACCTGCATCTTCTGTAGATGGTGTGTAATGGCTCTCAAGATGATCTGCTCCATGATCTTCCCTGGCACCAATGTCAGACTGACAAGTCTGTAGTTCCCTAGATCCTCCTTCCAGCCTTTCCTGTGGATGGGTACCACATTTGCCACCCTCCAGTCCACTGGGACCTCCCCAGTTAGCCAAGATTGCTGGTAAATGATGGAAAGGGGCTTGGTGAGTGCATCCACCAACTTCTTCAGTATTCTGGGGTGCCCCATAGACTTATGAATGTTTGGGTGGTATAGCAGGTCACTGACCATTTCCTCTTAGATTTCAAAGGTCTCATTCTGCCCCACCTCCTCTCAGCCCAGGTGACTGAACAACCAGTTTGACTGCTAAAAACTGAGGAAAAGAGGGCATTTAGCACCTCAGCCTTTTCCTCATCCTATGTTACTATGTTTCCCCCCACATCCAATAAAGGGTGGAATTTCTCCCTAGTCATCCTTTTGTTGTTGATGTATTTATAGAAAGATTTTTTGTTGTCTTTGACAGCAGTAGCCAAGTTCAGTTCAAGTTGGGCTTTGGCCCTCCTAATTTTCTCCCTGCATTGCCTCTCTACATCTTTGTAGTCCTCATGAGAAGCCTGTCCTCTCTCCCAGAGGTCATAAATTCTCTTTTTCTTCCTGAGCTCCAGCCAAAGCTCTTTATTCAGCCAGGACAGTCTCCTTCCTTGCTGACTCATCTTTCAGCACATAGGGACAGCCTGCTCCTGCATCTTTTCGAGTTCTTTTCTGAAGTATGTCCAATCTTTCTGCACTCCTTTACCCTTCAGGATTGCCTCCCAAGGGACTTGGTCAATCAGTCTCCTCAACAGATCGAAGTCTGTCCTCTGGAAGTCCAAGGTGGCAGTTTTACTCATCCCCCTCCTTACTTTGCCAAGAATTGAAAAATCTAGATGTTCATGGTCACTATGCCCTAGAGTTCCTCTAGCCATTACTTCCCCCACAAGTTCTTCTTTGTTCACAAGGAGCAAGTCCAGGAGGGCACCTTCCCTGGTTGGTTCCTTCACCAGTTGTATCAGGAAGTTATCTTCCATGTAGTCCAGGAACCTTCGGGACTGTTCTCTCTCTGCTGTATTGTATCTTCAGGAGACATCTGGGAAGTTGAAGTGTCCCAAGAAAATAGGGGGTAGTGATTGTGAAATCTCTCCCAGCTGCTTATAGAATCCACCTCCTCATCCTGGTTGGGTGGTCTATAACAGACTCCAACCACTATATCATCCTTGTTGGCCTTCTCCTTGATTCTTACCCATAAGGACTCAACCCTATCATCACTCTCATTAATTTTTAGGCATTCATATGGGTCTGTAATATAGAGGGCCACCCCACCACCTCTTTTTCCTTACCTATCCCTTTTGAAGAGTTGGCAACCATTGATTGAAGCACTCTAGTTGTGTAAGTCATTCCACCACCAGGTTTCCATGATGGCAAGTAGGTCATATTTTCCTTGCTACACAATGGCCTCCAGTTCCTCCTGTTTTTTGCCCGTGCTGTGTGCATAGGTGTAGATGCACTTCAGCTGGGCTAATGATCCTGCCACCATTCTGGAGAGAGAAATCCTAATTGCTGTCTGACCATTCTCAGCCACTTCCATGGTCACCTTTCAGTGAGCCTTGTGTTTTTGTTGTCACATGTATCTCCATCTCCCACCTCAATTGAGATGACAGACTGAAAGCCATCCTTAGGCTCATCTCTAGTGAGCCTGGTTTTAGCCCCTTCCCCCTTTGAGCCTAGTTTAAACCCCTTTCAGTGAGCTCTGCTATCTCATGTGCAAGGTTCCTTTTCCCCCTTTGAGACAGAAGTACTCCGTTTTTTTGCCAGAAGTAGATATCAAGGCTCTCATGATTGCTATATGATTCATATCATCTGATTTCCAGAGAAAGACTAGATAGCAAATAATGCCATGCTAGGAAATCAACTGAATGAAGTGCAATTACTCTGTGTGATTAACAAAAAAATTGTTACATTTCTTTATCTGCCTCTCATCTGTTTTTCAATCTGTTAATAGTTTAACGAAACATGGAATTTCGGAAACTGCCAGATTGCCACTTGTCTGGGAGAAGGAAACAATATTAAACTGGCCAGCATAACTTGCCCTCCTCAGCAACTGAAACTCTGTGTGAATGGTTTCCCGTTCACAAAACACTTTGATGAAACTGGTTGTTGTGAAGTCTTTGAGTGCCAGTGTAAGTACTGCAGCAGGAGAATTCCTGGAATGTAAATTATGTTCAGCTAGGCATCAGGAAAGATGGATCTATGTGGTCAATATCTATATTATATCTATATTATTTTCATATTAATTCAGGAGGATGTAATGGAACAGAAGTCCCAAGAGAAGTCCTAACAGAAGTGCCAAAACATTGACTGTTAAGAGCAGACAAGAGTATTCGTTGCTAGGCTAATTTTTTTTCTTTATCATACTGGTTATTTCAGCTCACACTGAAAGCAAGTAAAAGAGTAAAAACCAGCTTGTACTCATATGATGCTCAGAAGGCAAACTTGAAGTCTGTCACTCTGTCTTCCAGGTATTTGCAGTGGATGGGGTAATGAGCATTATGTGACTTTTGATGGAACATATTATAATTTTAAGGAAAACTGCACCTATGTGCTTGTGAAGTCAATTCATCCTGACTCTCACGACTTCTGGATTCACATAGACAACTACTATTGTGCTGCCATTGATGGAGCAATTTGTTCCATGTCCATTCTCATCTTTCACTCCAACTCCCTTGTTATTCTGACACAAGCAAGAAAACATGGAAAAGAAACAAACTTGGTAAAGTATGGTGTTAAAATGAATTCTTGGTATTATTTTGCTGTAGTTGCATTATTATACTGCCAAATACTCTGTCACACTAAGGATGAAGCCTGTGAAAAATGGGACAGGAGGAAACGCAATTACATTACTTTATCTCTCTTTTTTACTTCTTGTCAACAAAAATGTGTATATTCTACAAATATGGGAAATTATAATGTAATTGAAAGTTGTGTTTTTCTTCCTGATATGAGCATTCAAATATAAATTACAACATATTATAAAGGAATCATAGAGAAATTCTTGAATGGCTGCCTTTTACAGACTTCATTTTGTGCACATGGGGTCTGAACTTGTGCTGCTCTACTTCCTAGTTGCACAAACCTTATGCTTTACTCAACAGAAGAATGTGCATAGAGACTTTTCATTTCTCTTCTTTTTAGATTTTGTTTAACAATAAGAAAATTGTTGCAGACATTTCCGAGAGTGGTATCACGGTAACCAGTTCTGGCATTTACGTCATAGTTGAAATACCTGAATTAGAAGTTTATGTATCCTACAGTCGTCTTGCATTTTACATAAAACTCCCTTTCGGAAAGTTTTATAACAATACCATGGGACTATGTGGTAAGTGTCCTCATCAGCTGACAGTAATAAATGCAATCATTTTTCCTCCTTCTTTCTTTCATCACCTTTTAAACATCTCTATGTGTTTGAAACTCCACTGATTTCTGATTTTGAATTTACCAAATTTATCTATGTTTGGTGGAAAGACAGTCAGGTGGCATAGTTTGAAGTTACTTCCTTTCATTCTGTTCAGTCTGTTGGCGGATGGAGATAGGCCCTTTCTAAGCCCTTCCTCTTAATCATATCAGCCCACTAGGTTCCAGAATTATAGTTCCAAAACCATCCAAGGTTTACCACCTTTGGAAGAAGGGACAGGCAACTCAAGAGGAGTACAGAGATCTTATGAGGAAGGCAAAAGCCCAGCTGGAGCTCAACTTGGCCACTGACAGAAGGGACAACAAAAAGTTTTCATAAATACATCAACAATAAAAAAAAAACCAGGGAGAATCTCCATGCCTTCCTGGATGCAGGGGGATCATTACAACCAAGGATGAGGAAAAGGCTGAGATACTTAATGCCTTCTTTGCCTCCCTCTTCAATAGTGAGACCAGCTCCCCCCAGGGTGTTCAGCCTCCTGAGCTGGGAGATACGGACAGAGAGCAGAACAACCCCCCCGTTAACCAGGCAGAAGTAGTTAATGATCTGCTTCTGTACCTGGACATGCATAAGTCTATGGGACTGGATGGGATTCACCCAAGAGTACTGAGGGAGCTGGTGGGGAGCTTGCTAAGCCTCTCTCCATCATTTATCAAGAATCATGCTTAACAGGGTGTCGCAGGCCGGTACCGGGGGGGCTACCGGCTGTCAGGATTTTTCTGCGACTGTCCCCCCCAGTGTGGAGAGGTTTGTGAATGAGCCCGAGGGTCACACGTGGAGTTCGCCTCTCACAGAGGAACAGCCACTGGGGGACTGTATCTT
>NW_009952982.1:99012-126629 GCF_000747805.2 Chaetura pelagica | reverse complement strand
CCCTTTTATAGATCAGAGATCACTGTTTGAGGAAGTACCACTGTCTAAATTAGCCAATTAGCTTTGGCCAGGTCCATACTCTGTCAGAGGCAGTTTTTAACCTATTGTTTATCTTTCTGCCAGTTATCATATTCCCTATGTTGTTTTCTTGCTATGGACTTACCTGGTAGAGCAAGAGGCCTGTTCCCGTCTGTCCTTGGCTGAATCAGTTAAAAGACACTACTCTTGTTTTGCTGGCTTGAAAGGCATTTTGTTTAGTCTTATGTTGGGGGAGAGAAAATGGACTGTTTCCCACACAGGGGAAGTTCCAGATGACTGGAGGGTGGCTGATGTGACTCCCATCTACAGGAAGGGCCAGAAAGAGGATCTGGAGAACTAGAGGCCTGTCAGCCTGACCTTGGTACAAGGAAAGGTTGGGGAGAAGCTCATCCTGAGTGAACTCTCATGACAAGTGCAGGGCAGTCAGGAGATCAGGGCCAGCCAGCATGGGTTTATGAAAGGGAGGTCTTGCTTGACCAACCTGATCTCTTTCTATGACCACGTGACGTACCTATTGGATGAGTGGAAGGCTGTGGGCATTTTCTACCTGGACTTCAGTTCTTGGCCCCTCACTACAGGAAGGACATTGAGGGGCTGGAGTGTGTCCAGAGAAGAGCCACCAAGCACCAGCGGTCCAGAGAACAAGTCATATGAGGAGTGGCTGAGGGAACTGGGGATGTTTACTTTTGGAGAAGAGGAGGCTGAGAAAGACTTCATTGCCCTCTACAACTAATTGAAAGGAGGTTGTAGGGAGGTGGGTGTTGGCCTCTTCTCCCAAGTGAATAATGACAGGACCAGAGGAAATGGTCTGAAGTTGCAGCAACGGAGGTTTAGTTTGGAAATTAGGAAGAATTTCTTTACTGAAAGAGTGGTCAGGCATTGGAACAGCCTGCCCAGGGACGTGGTGGAGTCACCATCCTTGGATATATTCAAGAAACATAGATACGGACCCTTTGGGGAGACAGTAGGTTGTGTGTTTGTGGGGTTTTTTGGGTGTATATGTTTGGGTTTGCTTTGGTTTGGTCTGATTTGGTTTTTTATGGTTGAACTCGGTGATCTCAGAGGTCCTTCCCATCCAAGACTATTCTGTGCAGCCTGCCCAGGGACGTGGTGGAGTCACCATCCTTGGATATATTCAAGAAACATAGATACGGACCCTTTGGGGAGACAGTAGGTTGTGTGTTTGTGGGGTTTTTTGGGTGTATATGTTTGGGTTTGCTTTGGTTTGGTCTGATTTGGTTTTTTATGGTTGAACTCGGTGATCTCAGAGGTCCATCCCATCCAAGACTATTCTGTGATTATGGGAATGACCAAAATCTGGAGAGTCTAGACATAGACAGAACTATCTCAGTTACTTCAGCCACCAGGAGAAATGCGTTAAAGAACATGTCAAGTCGTTTTTTTATGAATAACTAGCAAACTATTTCTTCTAGCCTTTTCTTCCTAGAAATAGTTCTTGTGAACTCATCCAGAACCTCACATGCTGTTACCTTCTCACGAGGAGAACTTCCCTCCAGGTTTTCTCTAAAAGCAGTTTCATCAGCATCAACTGTCCTCAATCTGTTATTTTGCTTTTATATTGCTACCAGGTACCTGCACCAAACAGAAATCTGATGATGCTATGAAAAGGAATGGTGAGGTTATTGAGTCCTTCAAGGAGATGGCATTAGACTGGAAAGTCCCAGATCCTACCAACAGATATTGTAATGCAGGTGGATCAGAACCAACTGAGATTGAATATCATCAGCACTGTGAGCCTTCTAATGTCTGTAAAATCATCTGGTAAGAAAAATAAGTCCGCAAGATAATTTTGTGCTTTACTATATGACTTGGGTGAACTGCTTATAGGACGTGATGAAAATATGAAGTCTAGCATACCTTGAAAAACTGAGCAGTAGACTGAAGTGTGAATGTTCCTGACTTTGGCAGATATTTTTCATCTGCATCATCAAATTCAGTTCTCCCTTATTAGTGCCTCTGCATGTCAGTTCAGAAGAAGACAAACAGGAATGAGCCATAATGCAGTATCTGAAAGCTCTGGATGAAAAGGAACACAGAATATAGTAAGCAAACCTGTGTGTTTGCTTTTAAAATAATCTGGTGGTTTAAAACAGGATTGTCAAACGTATCAACATAAAAATGTCAACATACAGAATTATATCTGTGAGCTGTGCAGGTGAATTTTCTTTGCAGGTATCAGTCCAACATAACATTGCTTCCATTCAAAACATTGTAAAGAATGGGAGGTCACTCTTAATTCAGCTGTGTGGGCATTTTGAGTAGGAGAGCTATTTGTAGTTGTTACCCTGAGGCTTTCTTTGAGTGGGGATGGGTTTGGTTCTGAGTTGAATTCTTCCTTGGAAGTAACCCAAGGAAATGAAAAGCCGTGTCTGTCTCCCTGCTTTGCAAAGGAACCTGACCGAGTGCCATGGTGTGGTCCCCCCACAGCCCTACTATGAGGCATGTGTGGCCAGCGGGTGCTCAGAACAGCACCCCAGCACCGAGTGCCAGAGCATGCAGACATATGCAGCCTTGTGTGGGCTCCACGGGGTCTGCGTGGACTGGAGGAGGCAGGCGAACGGGCAGTGTGGTAAGCCTGGGAAAGACCTGCACACCTGTTTGTGTGCCCTTACATCATACGGCTTCAATCTTTCCTGAGCTGCTCTGGACCTGATAAAAAGCTGGATCAAATCAGAGAGGTTGTTCCAGTCCAGAAATGGTACAAAACGTGTGGGAAACAAGCCCATAGTCCTTCCTGAGCAGCTCAGCAGAGGGGCTCTGTGTATCATATCCTATCACCTGGAGCTTTGTCACTAGATGGCAACACACAGATGCTCTCTGCCCGCTTTGCTCTGCTCTGAGGGGACCCAGTGGTTGAGGGCAAGCACTACTGTCGCAAGCACCTTGCTGAATACCTTGAATTCCCTCTTGCTGAAGCTGCAGGGACCCCCTGGCTGGGCAGGAGCCTGAGCTGTGCGGTCCCGCGGTCCCTGCGTCCTGTCCGTTGTGCATCCAAGGGCAGCCACGGGTCGGGGCGTTCTAACCCGTGTGTTGTTATGCTCCACAGAGGCCAGCTGTGCTCAGGGTCAGCTATACAAGCCATGCGGGGAAGCTAAAAGAAACACTTGCTTCAGCAGGTGGGTGATTTCCTAAGGCAGTTTTAAAGTCTGTAACTTGTAAATTGCCGAGGAAAGGTGAAGTTCACATTCCCCTGGGATTTAGGTGACTGATTGCCCTGGGGCATATTTCTGCCTCTCATTTGTTCCTGTTTATATTCTAATTGTGCAGAGAGGTCGTTGTGGACACCTTCCCCTCCCAGAATAGCATACCTGTGTTTGTTGAGGGATGCTACTGTCCTGAGGGAAAAATTCTGCTGAATGATCATGATAGCATTTGTGTTTCTGCCTGTGGTAAGAAATAACGTGAATTGTGGGATGGGAAGGGGGGATTAAGACTCTAGAAATGCACGTTAAGGGGGATATTCTGGAAACAGGGGAAATGGGAGAGACCTTGATAATACTGACCCTTTCTAGCTGGAGATGTTTCAGACTGGCAGTTTCTGCCTGCCCTTGTGCAGAAAGTGCACCTTTTAAAAGAACAAAGAGGAGGATCCTTAAGATGTTTTGGCTACACAGTCTGTGACTTAACATTCTGGATCTCTCATTGTGTCTGTTTCTCAGATTTCAAGACCTTTCTATTCCTGGCTGTGTTTATTTCCCTGGTTCCACTATCATTAAAGGAATCTGTAATTTATTTTATAGGTTGCACTGCACAAGATGGGTCAGTGAAACAGGTAAGAAAAAGGAAAATACTGTCTTTATACTATAGCTGGGTACTCTGACCTACTACAAAAAATGACTGCATGAGTTTTTTCTTTGAATTCTAAGTTAAAATTCCAGTGAACTGCAACGGCAGTGGGGAGGAAACCAGCAGATTTTATTAACTCCAGAACTTTATTAATCACTTAAGTTCAGAAGCAGAAATAGCACTTCATGGAAGTAACTGTTTCCTGGTACAACTACCAGGCTTCCCTTCTGGTAACCTATAAACCTGCAAAGGAAGGTGACAGTTAACAGCATTTTTTCTCACTTTTCCCTTCTCCTCCTTCTGGGATTTGAATTCTGATTTTCTTACATAATAACTTAGGGCAACCCAGCCCTACACTGCCTTGCAGTAGGCATCCATTAATATAATGCATGTTGGTTTTGCTTTCCTTACTACTATTCCTATTGTTTTCACAGCCTAGAGAGGCTTGGGAGTATGACTGTCAATACTGCACTTGTGATGAAGAGACTTTGAATATCTCTTGCTTCCCCCACCCTTGTGCTGAATCTCCACCTATCAACTGCACTAAAGAGGGCTACGTACTAAAAAGAAAACCTCGCTTGGATGACCCATGCTGCACAGAGATGGTCTGTGGTGAGTAGACAATTCAGATGTCATGATACAGCATCATTTGCATTTAGCAACAATCTTCAAGTGAAATCTGGTACCCCACAGGTACTAGATTAAAATAAACACACTGGAGTGGTTGTTTCTTCCATTTACATGCCAGAAGTTAACAGAAGAGACGTCCTCTGGTCCAGCTTGTATTCTAAACTAGTGCCATAAACTGGCAGATACTTACACTGAAAAATACCCCATGGATCATCAGGACCAGCAAGTTTCACAGGATTCTCTGGCTCTTGTCCCTTCTGAGATGAGAGGGTGATCCTTGCACAGAGATCCCTCCAGTAAGAGAGGATGTATTCATCTTACAGGCTTCCTCAGGGACTCCAGTGAAGGTTCTTGATCTGTTTTCCCTCATCTTTACATTTGCATCCTCCCAGTCCCAAATGCTTACCACAGCACAGGACCAGCCTGCTCCTAGACCTGGCCATTACAAGCAAATATAAGATGATGCGTAACAGAGGAGCCTGACAGTGGTGGTGGGATGTTTTTCTGTTCCTCATCCCTTCATGCTGCCAGGCAGGGGTCCATTAGCCCCCTTGGATGCCTTGAGGGAGTAGTAAGCACTGTCAGGGTATTTTGCCTTGCATGTCCCAACCTTTACATCTTTGGCTCTCATCCACTGCCTCTTCATTTTTTTCACCTTCTGACTCATTTACCTTAACCTCAATTTGTTTCTCTGTCAGATGTTCTCTGAGATGAGGGTGTTTAGTTTTTTTTAGAGAAAATAAGCAGTAACAAGGACCAGAAGTATACATTGAAGGAGGAGTTTTACGGTAGAGCAAGCTTAGAGATACTTCACCTCAACAAGTCCCAAACTCAAAAAATGTGTGGTTCAAGTATAATAATTTTCATAGAATCTTAGAATCTTTAAGGTTGGAAAAGACCTTCAAGATCATCAAGTCAAGTGTAATCCAACTACCACAACCCACTAAGCTATATCCTGAAGCATCACATCTAAAAGCTTCTTGAATACCTCCAGGAATGGCAAATCCGCCACCTCCCTGGGCAGCCCATTCCAATGCCTCACCACTCAGTAAAGAAATTTTTCCTAATATTCAGTCTAAACCTCCCCTGGCACAACTTAAACCCATTTCCTCTCATTCTCTGGGAGAAGAGACAAACACTGGCCTCTCTATGGCCTCCCTTCAGGTAGTTGTAGAGAGCAATAAGATCTCCCCTGAGCCTTCTCTTCTTCAGACTAAACAAGCTCAATTCCCTCAGACACTCCTTGTACAACAAGTCCTCCAAACTCCTCACCAGCCTCATCGCTCTTCTCTGGACATGCTCCAGGACTTCAATGTTTTTTTATGCTGTGGCACCCAGAATTGAACATGGTACTCAAGCTGTGGCCTCACCAGGGCTGAGTACAGGGGCACGATCACTTCCCTACTCCTGCTGGACACACTGTTTTTGATACAAGCCAGGATGCTGTTGGTCTTCTTGGCCACCTGGACATACTGCTGGCTCACATTCAGCTGGCTGTCCGCCAGTGCTCCCAGATCCTTTTCCACCAGGCTACTTTCCAGCCACAATTTATTGGATGTCCAGTCTTTGTCTGCAAGCAACACTACCTGATGGGATGTTTTGGCTTACTTTATCTCTGTTGTCTGTTGCAGAATGTGATATTAAAACCTGCATTATCAACAAAACAGCATGTGACTTGGGTTTCCAACCAGTGGTTGCTATATCTGAAGATGGTTGTTGTCCTATCTTCTCCTGTAGTAAGTACCATGTTTCCTTAAGTGTTTTATTTATTCCTTGAACTACTTCATTTTTCTCTAAATGAGTCAAAATTGTTAGTAGTAGCCTCTCCTCTTCCCTCTTAGCCTTTAGAATTGGTGTATATCTTTTTGGAGGTGGAACAACTGGTGCAGTTTCCCTGTAGCTAGTATTCAGTGAGTGTATGTTATTGATCAGATACAGAATGTCAGTTACATTGAACCTATCTAGAAGCTCTGCTACCAAATTTCCAGCTTCACTTACCTGATCCAGCTTCCCATTGGCTCTGGTACCAGTAAGGTTGTTAACAATAAAGAAAAGCTCAACTAATTTTAAATATGAGTGAAAGAACCATGAAGTGAATAAATTTTTCCATATTGAAAATACCAGGATATAAAATTACCCCCCAGGTATAGCATCTGGGCAGGTGTTACATGGGGGCTTCTGAATAACAATTAGCACAATGTGCGAATTATTCACCCACCCACCCCTTTGTGCCAGTTAATAAAGCTCAGAGATGAGCACAATAACTGTTTACATAATTCCTAGAACATCCTTCTCATTTTATATTTTCTGCTACAGTTCCAAAAGGTGTATGTGTTTCTGAAGGAGTTGAATTTAAGGTAAGTCTTCTTTGAGACGTCTCTTTCCATGGGTTAATGCAGCCTGAGAATTTTCTGAAGTAGTTATTGTCAACAGTCACAGAACAAGCAGGATTGGAATAGCTTGTAATTTTTCCCTGCCAGTAGTCTCATGTACTATTGGAAGTGTTACTGAATAGGTAACACTAGACATGGGTAGCTTGCGTGCTAAATGAGATGCTGCCTGTGCTTTAGAGTCAAGAAGTCAGAATTGTGATTGAATACAAATTTGAAATCTCACTGGATGTTGTAGGATTAATTACTGGGTCAAACTATGCATTAAATTAACGAGATAACATAATAATTAATATGACATGATTCATGCACAGGGGAGAGTCAGCCTCATGTTCATTTTGTGATTCTGACACTGTGCGATTTTAGAGATCCGGACATAACAATTTCAGGAAGTTCTTAAAAAAAAATAAGTCCCAAGCATAATAATTAATTTCTGATAGTTCAGGGGATGTGTATTTATTCTAGAACCCACTGATTTCTTGCCATGGCCTGTCTCCTCTCTCCTGTATATTTCTAGCCTGGGGCAATTGTGCCTAAAAGCTCTTGTGAGGACTGTGTATGCACAGATGAGCGGAATGTTGTGACACAGACCAACCACATCCGCTGTGTTCCAGTGAAATGCCAAACCACCTGCCAGCAGGTGAGTGCTGCACACTTAGCCTCCTTGACCACAAATATTGGCTGTTGAGAGGGTTTGCTGTAAAACTGGGACAGCGTAACTGGTTTCTCACTGCAAGAGGGCAGGATATAATCTTCTATTGGATTCTTTGTTAAGCTCTTTTGAAAGTGCTGACTATTTTTGGTGTAACAAATTTAAGAGGTCACCCTTGGAAAGATGCCCTGAGGGAGAAAAATTGCAAACCTGCTCAAGAGAGGTCTGTCTGCTGAATTATTTTGTTTGTGCCAGTTTGCTAGTGTCGCCCTCTGTCAGCTCAAAAATTAAGATTATAAAGAAACTGTGGTGGTTTGTTTTCAGGCACTTCTCAGTAATAATGACCTCAGAATCTGCACACAAACTGTTCAGCTTTTTCCTGAATGTAAACAAAGAGTGGTTTCTTTTCCATTCTTGCCCAGACAAAGCCAGATTCATCACCAATCCTAAAAATGGAGGAAACTGTTATACTTTATCCTGAAGCCAGCCACACCCACCATGAGACCAATGAATGCCTAAAGCACAGGGGACAAAATAATTGATGCATGATCTTCACATATCTGACAGCAGCAATTCTTGTGGATAATCGTATCATACCAACCACTGGTGGTAGATTGAGCAAGTAATCTTAGACTGAATGAGTTTATTTGTCTGACTTCTGTTTTAGCCCAAAGGAGAATAACCAACGACAGGATCTTCATGGTGACTAAAGTGCCCAGAAGTCACTCTTCATTAAGGGAAAGAAATTTTCAGCTTTGCTCATCACATTTAAAGTGTTTCCTACAGGTTTCTATAGATAAAGTAAATGAAAGGCACTGGAGAGACCTTGTAGCAGTATGTTAGTACTTAAAGAGGGCCTGTAAGAAGATGGGGACAAAATTTTTAGCAGAGCCTGTAGTGATAGGACATGGGGTAATGATTTTAAATTAAAAGAGAGTAGATTTAGACTAAATAAGTCTAAATATCTAACATAAGAATAAAGGTTTTATTATGAGGGTGGTGAAACACTCACAAAGGTTGCCCAGAGATGCAGTAGGTGGTGTACTAGGCTCTGAGCAACCTGATCTAGTTGAAGATGTCCCTGCCCATTGCAGGGAAGTTAGTGGACTAGATGACCTTTAAAGGTCCCTTCTAACTCAAACTATTCTACGATTCTATGAAAACAGAAGACTGTCTCATTTCCTCTGCCATCTTTAGTGTGACTTTGACCCAAAGGTGCTTCATGAACAAGACATCAGGTAACATGGCTAAATACAAAATCTATTCCCACAGGGTTTCCACTTTGTGAAAGAGGAGGGTCAGTGCTGCAGCCAGTGCCAGCAAGTGGCATGTGTGGCAAATTTTCCATTTGGCAATGTGACCGTTGAGGTAAGCACTGCCTTGCTGTCTACACAAGGCTGAATTGTCAAAAAGACCTCAGCATTTTTTGAACCAGTGTCACAGAGTTTGAGTTTGGGAAGACCTCCAGGAGATTTAAAAATGTCTCTATTTCCAAAATAAATGTAGTTGCTTACACAGCTGGCATTCTACATTGAAACATATAGGAATGGAAATTGCTTTACTGCAGTCCTGCTGACACATAGCAGAGAGGAAGAACTTGGAGGTACAGTGCTAAGTGATATAATAGAGCTGAAGTTCTGAAATTGCTGGGGCAGTAATCAAAAGAGGCAGTGCTGAAGTGTAGTGTGCATTGGTAACATGTTCAAGTAATACATCATGTCTTGTGTGTGTAACATTGTGTAGACAGGGTTTGAGCCTCAGGATAGCTCTTTGGTATCGTTACAGTCTGCTTCTCCTGTGAATGATTCATGATGCTGTCTCAACCACTGACTATTGTCTTATATGCTATTGTTTCTCTGGAAGCTTTATGTTCTGTCTCTTTTCTCTTTCATCCTTTTTATTCTTGATAATTTCCCTTCAAGCTAACTTCTTCTGTACCAATGTACAATTTTTGTTTCCATGAGGAGGCTTTGCATTTATCCCTTATTTTCTATCATGAAGACTTTTCTCCTCTTTCACACTTCTTGTTTTTCTTCCACCTGTTAAAAAAAAATAATTGTTGAAATCCTTCAAATAATTATTTTACTTTTGTGTATATTTTATTCAACATACCTTGACACATCTATGTTCTGGCATTTCTATTCATATCTCTGTGCTCAATCTGCCACCAGCTTGTAATTATTTCCACCGAGGTGGCCACAGGAGGGATTTTGTGTAGACTGGTGGGGGATGACTCACCGTTTGACTCAGGTCTGACAACAATGCTCTCGATCCCCTCCCCCCCCAGCCCAGGTAGGAAAGGAGAGAGAGAAAAAGAGAGAGACTTGGCTGGATTGAAAACTAAACTACACAGCTTTAATTAAAACACTAATGAATCATACAAGAAAATATATACAATTATATACAGATATATTCAGGTATGGGCAAAAGCCTCTCGCCTCCCCCCACCCCAGCAACTCCCACAGCACTTCCCTGAGCTGGGAAGAGTCCCGAGGAATCCCGGAGCTGCTGCTGGAGAAAGCAGAGAGTTATGGGGGTCACGAGAGATCAAGCCTGAGGATCGACAGTGATGGATGAACAGAGTCCTCCCTGGACGCCGGCCATGGATGGAAGAGAAGGGGAGAAGAAGAAGGAAGGAAGTTGTCTCCTGTGATCTCTGACCTTCCTTTGAGCTTACGTAGATATATGGAATGGAATATCTTTGGCCAATTTTGCTGTCCATCTAACACAGCCTCTTACGGGGGGGGTCACAGATCTCCCCATAGTGTCTGAGCTGGCAGAGTGCAGGTGCAGCCTTGAAGCCTCAGTAGTTAGAAAAACATTCCACTGTCTTACCAGCCTAGCAGAACACACTGTTGCTAGTTACAAGAAAGCTTACTGAAGGAAAAAAAAATCAGTAAAAAGAAAAATTGGCTTCATCCTGGCTCAAACTAGGACAATGACCATGCTACATAATTTGCAGATATGAGTTTCAGACATTTCAGCACATTCAGGGTGATGTGAACAACCCAGTCCCTTTGACAGATCATTGACTGTATTACTGTTGCATTATTCTGGTTTTATTGCTATACTACATTGAGTTGGGTTTGGGTTGGGTTTGTTTGTTTGTTTGTTTGATTGATTGATTTATGTTTCTTTGTTTTGTTGTTGTTTTTTTCCCTCCCCCATTTTTGTTCAGGTTGGAAAGAGTTTTAAAGTTCCATATGATAACTGTACCGAGTACACATGTACTGAATCAGCAGGCCAGTTTTCCTTGACTAGTACAGTAAAAGTCTGCCTACCATTTGAAGAATCAAACTGTGTCCCAGTGAGTATTTTAGAACCAGAAACAAAAGCCTACTGGATTGAGCTCTGCTTCTGGTCTGGGAGTTTTATTTACTGTTTCAAATGATCCACTTCAGTATTTCGTGATCTTTCCGAGCTGATCTTTTTTGTTTGAAGGAAAAGTGCTTTTTTTTTTAGCCCTGAATAAAGTGTTCCATGGAAGTCAAACAAAATTATTTGCCAACAACCCACACATTTTCCTTGTTGTGGAATAAGCACTAGAACTTGAAAGAGAAGAGTATCATGTCAATAGCAAGGTGGGATTTTTCATCACTTGGGAAACAACAGTGTTACAAAGAGCAGTTGAGTAAATGGTAACTCACTGTAGATCCTTGGGGAAACTGATGAAGACTGTCTTCTGATACATGGTGCATCACTAAGCAAAGAACCAGTACATGAATGAGCAAGGGGTATAATTCATGCCCTGGCTTTCAGCAATTAATGGTTTCCATTAGCTTGCAGAAGCTTTTGGGGCTTCATAGCAGTTCTGAAAATCAAAGCAGGGAAAAAGACAGCCATTGACTTGGAGTATCTTTGGGGTACCTACTGCACAGGTTAGGCTGTTCAATTTCAGGAGCAGCTCTCATTCTTTGGGGCTAGGATTTTTGGGAAGGCTTCAATAAGTCCTGTATAAGGTCAGGCATATGTTACAGGACATCTTACCTGGCTTGTGAGAGGATATGTAATTTAAAGAAAAATCACTCCCCTACTGGATTTTTTTAAAGCAGTTTCATGCATAACTGGTACACAAATAGGTCTGATGAGGAATCTGTGTTGGTTAGAGATGAGGAAATACGCTTGAACTTTCATCATTGCTACTAGATTGCTACTAACAATATGTACATCTGAACTGTTGTTTATGCTTACTTTCAATACAGGGGACAGTTGATGTGACTTCAGATGGCTGTTGTAAGACATGTGAGTGCATTAAATCACTGATTCTCTATTCTAGTACTCTTAGGTTCTCCCCTGTTTGTAGTTGTGTTTCTGCATCCACTTAAAAGTCTGAAATTTCCACAGGCTAGAAGACTGTTCTTACAGCAGGAGAGCCGTTTTGTATCTCACAGCTGAGGCTGAAAATCTGCCTCATTCTTTTATCTCCTTTTCTGTGTTTTTAAATAACTGAAATAACATTAGTTTGAAGTATACTCCTAATAAGAAAATTTGTAGAAATTATGCTCTGTATTCCACTATCTGGAAACTGCTTGGAAAAAAAGGGGTCTTTCTTCTATAGCAATAAATAGGTTGTTATAAGAGTCACAAATGTCATTTATAGCCATTTCAAAAACCCCAAACTCTTTACGTCTCCTTTAGGTCACAATTTAACAGTGTCTTTACGTAAACTTACACATAAGTCTTCGTTTAAGCTAGTCCACAAATAGAAAAGTGCTTGGACCAGCAAGAACTTGGTTTGCTGAGAGTGCTTATTTGCACTAATTTCATTTTTTTGTTTTGTTGTGTTTTTGGATAATTTTTTTTGTTATGCATTTAAACGGCAAAATTTTCTTAGACAACACATTTCAAAACATTTTCTCCCCAGTCTAAATAAGTAGTCTAACAGGTGTTCTCCTGCACAGGTATCGACCTGCCACACAAATGCAAACGCAATGTGAAAGAGCAGTATATCACCCACAACAACTGTAGGTCAGCTGCTCCCATCCCGGTGCCCTTTTGTGAGGGGACATGCAGTACCTATTCTGTGTAAGTAGGAAAACTCCCTGTCTCTATCCTCCTCCATATCTGGTCTTCTTGTTGCCAATGGGCTGCAGCTGTTTGACCCCTTTCTGCTATTTAAAAGGACCTAGGTATGAAACTGAGTGTGCAGAACAGCAGTTATTAACAATGTGCCTAAATGTTTTTAGTGTGACAGGAGTGTCTTATCTTAGCTAGGAAAAGAGACCCCTTTGAAAACACATCAGCTAAATTTATTAGCTAAGTCTTCTTAAACATGTCCTTATGTGGTTTTTTAACAGCTCTGGTGTTTAGTGGAGTTTTTTTCCTGCTCTTTGGTCTCTGCATTATTTTTTTCTTTCCATCTTGCCAGAATGAACCTAATCCAAAATCCACTGAAGTCACTGGGATTTTCTCTATCAGTGTCACAGGATCTGGCCCTTCATAGTAGCATCCTAAGGAAAGACTGTTATGAATAAGCAGAAAAACCGATAGGAAATTTTGCTCCTCTGCTACTTAGAAGTACCTCCATTTGGAGCAGCAAATATGGATCAGTTTAGGAAGAAAAAGGGTAGCAGTCTGATTTGCAAATCTCATTTCCATAGGTATTCCTTTGAGGCCAGAGAAATGGAACACAAATGCATTTGCTGCCATGAAAAAAGGAGTCATGAAGTGAAGGTGGAACTGATTTGCTCTGAGAATGACACAGTCCAGTTCACATATGTGCATGTAGATGAATGTGGATGTGTGGAAACAAAATGCCCCAAAAGGAAAACATGAACATAAGCCAAAGCAAAATTTTCAGCTCCCATTTAATTCTTTCCTAACAAGTGAGTAGTTAGAAAAGAGCTGTGAGTAGCTTTCAAATGCCCATGCTTCTGTCTTGTGCTTTTTCCTTCTAGTATTATATGGAGTTACAGAAATTGGCTTAAGATTTGACTTAAAATATTTGTAGAATAAACTGCCTTTCAAAGAGGACTTGTTCTCATGTTTCAGTGATGCTGCTAATGGGGCAAGGTGACTAATGCCTTTAGTTAGAATCACAGAACCACGGAGTGATACACCATAGTGGTGTATACACTAAAGTTATTACAAGACAATCTAGAGACAGCTGATGCCTTTCAAAGGTCCTACCTGAAGAAAGTGCACATTGCAAAACCATAACCACAGATACCACTTCTCGTGTGCATGCCTGCAGGGCTATGATGTTCTCGGCATCACTGAGACATGGTGGAATGTCTCCTAGCAATGGAGCATGGGAATGGATGGACACAAACTCTTTAGGATGGACAGGCAGGGGAGAACAGGAGGGGGTGCCACCCTCTACGCAATGATCAGCTGCAGTCCATGGAGCTCTTCCTGGGGATGGATGAGGAGCTGACAGAGAGCTTATGAGTCAGGGTTAGAAGGAAGATGGGGCAAGTGATATCATAGTGGGGGTCTACTACAGACCACCCACCCAGGATGACCCAGCAGATGAGATGCATGATAGATAGGAGCAGCTTTGCATTCGCAATCCCTGGTCCTCATAAGGTATTTCAACCACTCCAATATCTGTTGGGGGGACAACACAGTAAGGCTTCAGCAATCCAGGAGGTTCCTGAAGTGCGTTGATGACAATTTCCTTCTCCAAGTGGTAGAGAAACCAACAAGAAAATGTGCTGTGCTGGACCTTGTTCTCATCAACAAGGAGGGGCTTAATGATTAATTGGTGATTAAGGTGAAGCTTAATGGGAGCCTTGGCTGCAGGGACCACAAAATGTTGGAATTCAAGAACCTGATGGCAACAAGGAAGGTATGCAACAAGCTTGCTACTCTGGACTTCAGGAGAACCGACTGACCTTTTCAGGGATCTGCTTCCTAGGGTACCATGGGATAAAACCTGGGAAGGAGAGGTGCCCAAGAAAGCCAGTTCTCCTGAAGGGTATGGAAAATAAGGAGGTGGTTGGTGGCAGCAAACATAGCTTCACCAAAGGCAAATTGGGCCTGACAAATTTGGTGGCCTTTTACAATGGGATCACAGGGTCAGTGGATAAAGGAAGAGCAATTGATGTAATCTATCTGGACTTGTGCGAAGCTTTCAACACTGTCCCACATGACATCCTGGTCTCTAAATTGGAAAGATATTGATTAAATGGATGGACCACTTGGTGGATTAGGAATTGGCTGAATGGTCGCACTCAAAAAGTTGTGGTCAATGGTTAAATGTCCAAATGGAGACCAGTGACAAGTAGCATTTCTCAGGGATCAGTACTGTGACTGTTTAACATTCACATGCACTTTCTTCATACTGTGCTGTTTAACATTCTTGCTGGTGACATGGACAGTGGACTTGAGTGCATCTTTAGCAAGTTTGCTGATTACACCAAGCTGTGTGGTGTGGTCAACATGCTAGAGGGAAGAGGTGCCATCCAGAATGACCTTGACAGGCTCAAGAGGTGAGCCCATCGCAACTTAATAAAGTTCAACAAGGCCCGATGTAAGGTCCTGCACATGAGTTGGGGCAATCCCATGCACAAATACAGGTTGGGTAGAGAATTGATTGAGAACATCCCTGAGGAAAAGAACTTGGGATTGCAGGTTGATGAGAAGCTCAACATGAGCTGGCAATGTGCACTTGCAGCCCAGAAAGCCAACCGTGTCCTGGGTTGCATCAAAAGGAGTGTGGTCAGTAGGTTGAGGAAGGTGGTTGTCTCCCTCCACTCCACTCATGAGAGGCCAGCTGAGAGTCCAATGCTTATTGGGTTATCACTGTGTTTCAGTAGGGCAGTCTGTGTTATACTTCTGCAGGATTCAGTTCAGGTTGTTTTAACTAACCCCTTCTCCAGCTTCTTCCTGAGGTGATTTGTCTCACCCTAAGACTGGTGTAAGAGCCCTTGAGAAAGTATCAGTTTCTCAGAGCTGGGTATTTCAAGAGCAAGGATAGCCAGATTTGACAGCTGAAGTCAGAGGAGGTAAATTTCATCCTATGTTTTTATTCTGTTTCTGTATAAATGTTGGGTGTACCTAATGATTACAGTGGGAATAAGCACATTTAGTATATTGGGAAACACGAACAACAAAATCCAACAGGCTCTTAATGCTGAAGTAATGAATTATAGAATCACAGAACCATTAGCAGCCTCTGCACTAGCCAATAGAACAATTTGCTTCATTATGAATGATGGTAACCTGTAAATAATTTGGTTAACTCTCAGTGCAGCGCAACCCCCTTGGAAAGCATGTGATGCAATTGCTTGACAGTGAGGCTCATGTAAAAATTTCACATTAGCCCAGAAAATGTTCTTATACAAATCAAGTGCATGTATGCTCTTACAATGCAAAGAACAGCAGCAAAAGAGAGCATTTCTTTTTTTCCTCCTTGCCTTTCCCTAAGGGTGTGAAAACTTCCTTGAGTGCTTTTGTCATGAGAAGACTAAACAGACTCTGTAGTAGTCAGATACACGCTCATGTAAACCCTGCAAATCAATCATTCTTAGCAGGATGGCTTACTAGAAAAACAATCAGAAGCCTTTTCCATCTCTGCATTATCTTCAGGTGGGAGAAGGGCATAAAACACAGTCTAATCTTACCAGGTGTACTTATATTTGTTATCCTGTGTGGTTTAGTGACGATGAGACTTTATACAGAAACTGTGCTTGACATTGATGTAAAGGTATACTTTCATATTCATTTTTGTTATCAATTTTCCTTTTCAGACAACTGAAATCCTGGAAGGCATATTCCTATCTCCAGAATGCTTTTGAACAGATGATCATGTGAAACCTTGCATGTTCCTTCTCCACTCATAGTTACACCTGGCACTTCATTTACTCACTCAGTCCAGCATCTACCTAGTCTGTGCAATACCATTTACAGCTCTGATGGCTGGGTATTAAAGTGAACTCGCTGGTCCTCTGTTCACAGTTGCAGAGTTCTATTTAGCTGAGGTGCAGCCGGCAAAGCAAAGCCTCTTTAATGAGAGCTTTCAGCTTCCTCAGCTCAGAGACAATCACTGTGTCAAACATCTCCCCCATGCACACGCACACAAATACACAGAAACAAAAATCTGCCTGAAAGCTTCTCAATCTCAGGAAAACATTATACTGGAAGCAAACATATAATAACCACTTGCAAGCTAGCCCTTCTGTCTGAGTGGCTGTGCCTCTTTATGCAGCAGCATCACTGCTTGCACAGAGTAAACTGGAATGCAGCTAAAGTCTGTGTGTTCCTGTTCATGCTGTTGTCAAAAGAAGCCCACCACTAGAACTGCCGAAGTTCAACACAGGCAGCTCTTCCAGGAAAAGCTTCCCTGGAACACTTGGTTTGACCATGATCTTCCTGCCACTGCTGTGTGGCTGCCTCTCAAGTGTGCCCAGTCAAACCCTCCTCTGTAGCCCCAGGCCATCTCTTCCAGCTAGTGACTAGTCTCTGCAAGTTAAACATTTCCCTGGCATAACTCCAGAAAAATCAGTGGCATTGCTCCAAGTACTGTTTCTTCCTCTTTCATGAATTCTTTACACCAGCATCCATTTCAATAGGGTAACCCCAGGAGAAACAGCATTTAGCTGAGCCAGTTGAGCGAGGGCTCAGCTGGTTTCAGCCTGTAGCCATTCTTTTCTTATCATGCAGGGATGGTATTCCCACTCACTGAACAGTTCTGAGGCTACAAACCAGGAAGTAGTCTCATATTGCTAAAATAAATATTTGCTGGAGATACTGCCTTGTGTCAGGTGGGCAAGTCCTAAGACACTTTATCATGTCACTGGTGTGCTCTGAGTCTGGGTTGCTATTACGAGGTGAACTCTGACTTGCTCATTGGTTTGTAGCTTGGAAAGGTCAGTTCCCAACACTGCTTTGACGTAGTTTAGCTAAATTTGTGTATGGCTTTTGTTACCAATTATTGGAGTTTGCAAGAAGGAAAAGAAAATTGAAAATGTGCTCTAGATTCTTATTTTGGGAGAGGCACTGTTCTTTTACAAACTTTTCCACTGAGCAGATCCCCTGGCTGTGGAATGGGACCTCTAGTGTTATCTATGGTGTGCTGTATTGATATAAATCTATTCTGGTATCTAGAATCTCCAGCTGAAAACAAAGACTGAACTGTAAATGCCCTCTAATACAGAAAGGATTGTTTAAAAGAATGCTGCACCTATTTTGCTTCAGCACACCGACTTAACAATTGGAAAGCTGCAGTGTAAACATGAAAAAATTTGTCTAAATATCAGTCAGGAAAGTTATCTGGTTAGTAATGAACCAGAAAAGAAAATAATATGGCAAATTCAGGGGATCACCTTGCAGGCAAGGGGGAGACCAAGCACTGGGTGGTCTGAGTGCTGTCTGACTTCTACAGTTTAGAATGCCCAAGTACAGGTTCTTGGACTTTTTTGTATTTCCTTTCTCTTCTAAGATAAGAAAAAATGTAGGTCTTTGTTTCTTTTATGTGATTGTAACTCTTAATATTCATAAAGCCTTTTTGCAGTAGTATATCACATGTTATTTGCAAACCTGAAGTGGCTATACTTGCTTTTGCCAGGCATCCCAAACATCCTTTAGGAGGAAAAACTGACAATTTTCCAAAGGCACCAAGACAAAGATATCAGTTGTGAAAATCTTTCTGTTTTTTACACTGCAAAGGATCTGATTATTCAGTATCTTTAGGGCAACAATGGAGTCTCAGTTTACCTTGTACAAGGCTATTCTCACACCCATTTGATTCTTTGACAACAATCACTCTCAGGAAAGCAACCCCATCAGCGGTGTACTTAGGCAATTGGCTTTGTGTCAAAACTAGGCCAGAGTTTGATCATGAAGCTACAGAGAGTTTGTAATTTCTTAAGCAGTTTTCTCTGTCTGACGACCCACTTTTCAACAGTAGTCTTTAAATCAGTTTCATTGATACTCACTGGCTTTAATTTAATGATTTTTTAATTGAAAGTGAATCTCTCCAGTGGCTTCCTGTAACTGGAGACTGATGCCTCTGTTTATAGACATCCTTGTTCTACTGGAGCTTGCTGTCTGTGAAGACCTGTTTCTGAAATACCCTCCCTGTTGGAAAGAAAACTAACTATTGATCCTCCAGGTGATCCAGTCTGGTTAAGTCTCCTGCTATGAGTGAAGGAATCTGGGAGTCCTGGGTGGGTAGTCTCTGGTTCAGCCCATTTACCTAAAAAAAACCCAAAAAGTATGTTTAAATTAGGACTTAAGCAACTGTTGTCTTTCTGTGTAATTATTAAGAACTGCTACACATCTCACCTGAGAGCTCAACTGTCTTTTGGAAATGCCCCCACTTCTCCCATTTTTTACCTCATAGGCAGTATAAGGTAAGTACAACTCTGTCTCATCTAAATCCTTCAAAACAATGTAAGAAGTTGATCCCAAATGACAATTTTATATATTTGTAACAGGAAGCACCATGTAGTTGCCACAAATTCTGCCAACACTGTCCCACCTTGAACATCTCAGCCATCCTCTGGACTTCCGGTGAAAGACCCTTTTACCCTGATTTCTAGTAAGAATGATGTTGAGAACAGTTTCATTGTTTTTGGTAGGTTATTTGGTGAGGGCTTCATTTCACCTTCAACATTCGTAGTGGTCTTGTGAATTTTCCCTTTACTCCATCTTGATTTTTTAAATGAGGTCCTTAGTCACTGATCTCATTCTCAACCCTGACAGAGTGACTCACTACACCAGTGTACCTTAGTATGACTCCAGCAAAATAAAGCTCTTCAGAAGGGATAGGCAAGGAAGGAGGGGTGGTGGGGTGGCCCTGCATATGTTCTAGCACTTAATGATAGTGGCAATTGAGTTGAATGTTTATGGGTAAGAATCGGGGAAGGCCAACAAGGCAGACATGGTGGGAATCTGTTATAGACTGGATGAGGAGACATATTAAATATTGTATAGACACCTGAGAGAAGTCTTGTGATCACTTGCCCATGTCCTCACTGGGACTTCAGTTTACAAGGTATTTTCTGGAAATACGATGCAGCAGAAAGAGAACAGTCCCAGAAATTCATATAGTGTGTGGAGGATAACTTTCTGACACAGCTGGTGAAGAAGCCAACTAGGAATGGCACTCTGCTGGACCTGCTTTTTGTCAACACAGAAGGACATGTGGAGAATGTTATTGTTAGAGGCCGTCTTGGATGTAGCAACCATGAGTTCTCTCTTCTTCGAGAAGCGAGGAGGGTGGCCAGCAGAACTGTCACCTTGGTCCTTTGGAGGGCAGACTTTGGCCTGTTTAGGAGATAGGTTGACAGAGTCCCTTGAGAGACAGTCCTGAAGGACAAAGGAGCCCTGGAAGACTGGACATTCTTCAAGAAGGAAGTCTTACAGGTGCAGGAGCACCCTGTGCTGAAAGATGAGCTGCTGGAAAAGAAGACTGGCCTGGCTGAATAGAGAGATATGCCTGAAACTCAGGGAAAAAAAGGAGTTTATGGGCTTTAGAAGAAAGGGCAGGCCATGCAGGAGGACTACAAAGAAGGGTGAGGTTAGTAGGTCAAGGGAGGTTCTCCTCCCACTCTATTCTGCCTTGGTGAGCCCGCATCTAGAATATTGTGTCCAGTTCTGGGCCCTTCAGTTCAAGAAGGACAGGGAACTGCTTGAAAGAGTCCAGCACAGAGCCACAAAGGTGATTAAGGGAGTGGAACATCTCCCTTACGAGGAAATGCTGAGGGAGCTGAGTCTCTTTAGCAGGGAAAAGAGGAGACTGAGGGGCAACCTCATCAATGTTTACAATTATGTTATGGGGGAGTGTCAGGAGGATGGAGCCAGGCTATTTTCAGGGATGTCCAGTGATAGGACAAGGGGCAAGGGGTGCAAACTGGAACACATGAGGTTCCATGTAAACATCAGATAAAACTTTCTTGTGAGAGGGACAGAGCCCTGGAACAGGCTGCCCAGAGAGGTTGTGGAGTCTCCTTGGCTGGAGACATTCAAAACCCACCTGGACATGTTCCTGTGTGATGTGCTCTAGGTGATCCTGCTCTGGCAGGGGGGTTGGACTAGATGATCTTTTGAGGTCCCTTCCAACCCCTAAGCTTCTGTGATTCTGTGAAAGATGTCATTATGTTATCCTGGGAGAAAATGAGAAGGGCCAAAAGCCAACTAGAACTTAATTTGGCTTCAGTCATTAAATAACACAAAATGTTTCTACAAATGTACTAGCAACAAAGGGAGGACTTGAGTATGTTTGTCCTTAATTTGATGCAGGGGAAGACGTAGTGGTCAAGGAAGAGGAAAACGCTGACGTACTCAATATCTTCTTTGTCTCAGTTGTTAGTAGTAATACCAGTTGTTCTGTGGGTACCCAGCCCTCTGAGCTGGAAGAAAGGGATGGGGAGCAGAATGAAGGCCCCATAATCCAAGGGGAGATGGTTAGCAACATGCTGCACCACTTAGACATATACAAGTCTATCTGGCTGGATGGGATACACCTAAAGGTACTGAGGTAGCTGGCTGAAGTGCTCACCAAGCCACTTTCCATAATTTACTGGAAGTCCTGGCTAACCAAGGAGGTCCCAATAGACTGAAGATTGACAAATGTGGCTCCCAGCTACAAGAAGGAGGATCCAGAGAAGTACAAGCCTGTTAGTCTGACCTCAGTACCGGAGAAAGTTATGGAACAGATCATCTTGAGTGCCATTATGCAGCACATACAGGACAACCAGGTAATTGAGCCCAGTCAGCATGGGTTTATGAAAGGCAGATCCTGCTTGACTAACCTGATCAACTTCTATGACCTTCTTAGTGGATGAGGAAAAGGCTGTGGATGTTGTTTACCTGGACTTTAGTAAAGTCTTTGATGCACTTTGCCCTACATTCTCCAGGAGAAAATTCCTACTCATGGCTTGGATGGGTGTACTCTTTGCTGGGTAAAAAACTGGCTGGATAGCCAGGCCCAAAGAGTTGTGGCAAATGAAGTTAAATCCAATTGGCAGACAGTCACATGTGGTGTTCCCCAGGACTCAGTGTTGGGGCCAGCTTTGCTTAATATCTTTATCAATGATCTGGGTGAGCACATCCAGTGCACTCTCAGTAAGTTTGCACATGACACCAAACTGGGTGGGAATGTTGATCTTCCTGAGGGCAGGAAGGCTCTGCAGAGGGATCTGGACAGGCTGGATTGATAAGCTGAGGCCAATTGTGTGAGGTTCAATAAGGCCAAGTGCCAGGTCCTGCACTTGGACCACAACAACCCCATGCAACACTACAGGCTTGTGGAAGAGTGGCTGCAGAGCTGCCTGGTGGAAAAGGACCTGGGAGTGCTAATTAAAAGCCTGCATATCATAGGTCAGCAATGTGGCCAGGTAGCCAAGAAGGCCAACAGCATCTTGGCCTGCATCAGGAATAGTGTGGCCAGCAGGAGCAGAGAGGTGATCCTGCCCCTGTACTCAGCACTGGTGAGGCTGGACCTTGAGTGCTGTGTGCCCCTCACTGCAGGAAGGACACTAAGGTGCTGGAGTGTGTCCAGAGAAGGGGAATGAAGTGGGTAAAGGGTTTGGAGAACAAGTCTTATGAGGAGTGGCTGAGGGAACCAGGGATGTTTAGTCTGGAGAAAAGGACGCTGAGACCTTATTGCTCTCTACAACTACCTGAAAGGAGGTTTAAGTGAGATGGGTATTGGCCTCTTCTACATAGTTACAAGTGATAGGATGAAAGGAAATGATCTCAAGGTGTACCAGGAAAGGTTTAGATTGGATATTAGGAGAAACTTCTTCACTGAAAGGCTTGTCAGGCACTGGAACATGCTGCCTGGGGAGGTGGTTGAATCATCAACCCTGAAGGTGTTTAAAATTGATGTTGTGCACTGTACTTGATAGAGTTAAGTTAATGGTTGGACTCATTAAATCACAGAATAGTTTGGGTTGGAAAGGACCATAGAGTTCATCTAGATCCAACCCCCTTGCATTGGCAGGGACACCTCCCACTAGATCAGGTTGCTCAAAACACTATCCAGCCTGGCCTTGAACACATCCAGGGAGGGGGCATCCACAGCTTCCCTGGGAAACCTGTTCTAGTGTCTCACCACCCTCACACTAAAGAATTACTTCCTAATGTCTAATCTAATCTACCCTCTTCTAGTTTTAATCCATTACCCCTTGTCCTCTTGCTACATGTGCTTGTAAAAATTCCCTCCTCAGCTTTCCTGTAGGCCCCTGTCAGATACTGCAAGGCTACTATAAGTTCTCCCTGGAGCCTTCTCTTCTCCAGGCTGAACAATCCCAATTCTCTCAGTCTGTCTTCACAGAAGAAGTGCTCTAGTCCTCTGATCATCTTTGTGGCCCTCTTCTGGACTTGCTCCAACAGCTTCATGTCTTTCTTTTACTGGGGGCTCCAGAACTGGACACACTACTCCAGATGAGGTCACATGAAAGCAGAGTAGTCGGGGAGAATCCCGTCCGTGACCTGCTGGCCATGCTTCTTTTGATGTAGCCCAGGACATGGTTGGCTTTCTGGGCTGCAAGTGTACATTGCCAGCTCATGATGAGTTTCTCATCCACCATAACTCCCAAGACTTTCTCCTCCAGACTGTTCTCGATCCATTTTCCACCCAAATTATATTTGTGTTTTGGATTTCCCTGACCCAGGTGCAGAACCTTGCACTTGGCCTGGTTGAACTTCATGCCAGTTGCACGAGCCCACCTCTCAGTCCAGCCAAGGTCCCTCTATACAGCTTCCCTCCCCTCCAGCGTGTTGACGTCTTCCCAAAGTTTGGTGTTGTCAGCAAACTTGCTGAGGATGCACTCAATTCCACTGTCCGTGCTGCTGACAGAAGTGTTAAATAGCAATTGTCTGAGAATATTTTAATTTTTCTATGGAAGGCAGCTTAAAATTTGGCTCACTTAACAGCCAGAGAGTTCGCTGCAATTCCTGTGTGTTCTGCATGTAAGTTAGAATCAACTTGAAGTTATGGAAATCACTGAAGAAGTGTATAAACTCCTTTGTGTTTCAGCTTTGAAATGCTTTTTTTCCATGTCACCACCTCTCCCTACACTGCTTTTCACAGGTAGTTGTGAGGCAAGTCCATTGCCACTCCTTTATAGAAGCTTACCATTCCAGCAGCAAGGAGTTGATAGGTTGATGCTTTTGTATCCAATATTGCACTGCTCTGACTATATTATAAAAATGACCATAAAGCCTTTGCAAAAGAAAAGCACTTTCAGGTTCAGGCACATTCTCACCCTACATCCGCACTTTCTTAATTCGATAATTAGGTATTTGATTACTGGCCATGTAAAGATTTCTGGCAGAAACATGCCTGTTAATTCACCTTTCCCCCATGCTCAATGACTGGAAAAACATCTGAAAAAAAAACCCCATTTAAAATAGAAAACACTTCCCAGTGGTCTCATGTGTTGCTTTCAGAGAAATGCCTGAAAGTGGGCCTGACTTCCCTGATGTTTTTAATTAATATCTAAAGAATTAAGCTGCTTGCTTTTGATGTTGATTTTTCACTGTACAGTAAGAGTCAGTGAAAAGAGTTTCTTTGCATCCTGGACATGAATGTTACCACTCTCTCTTACTACCTGACTGATACTTGTCTTGGGATGGGATAGCACTTCTGATAACAAAATTGTCTGTTCTATAAAAATCCTAAATAAATTATTATTTATTTTATCAGGTGAGCAGTTCTACATCACTGTGTAAGTATCACCCTTGCTTGTAAACACAGGGGGATTCCATAACATAGTTATATTTCACTGGTACAGAATCACTTTGAATTCTCCAGTTTCTAATAGCTTTGGGCCTGATTTTCTTCTATTTTCTAGTTTATAAGTCTGGAATAACTCAGGAATTTTTTCTTTATTTTTTTTTTTTTAGTCACAGCCTTTTATTGAAGCTATAAAACTAGTACATTTTTAGTTTTTATTTCCCTCACAGGATGGGCTGCCTTGCCTGAGAAAGATTCTCCTAACAAAACAATAAATAACAAAGTTTTTTATTATCATCAACAAAGATGAATACTTTGTACATGGAGTATGTAAAACATAGCAAGCTCCAACTATTTGAACAAAATAGTCTGTTAATACTGCATGCAAGGAATTATTAGTAATTAAGAACTGTTTCTCCTTGTTCCTGCAGTCAAAACAACAGAGCAAACATTGAAATATGTAATCTTTGTTGCTAATGGATTCTGACTGGACTAGCAGGTCCTGCTTTGTATGTGCAGCTTTCTTTGAAGGAAATACAAATTAGTTACATGTTTGGTCTGCACTACAGCTGGAGACATGAGATGGGTTAGTACTGTCCTTTAGAGTGAACTATGCTTACACCAGCAGGATGTAAAAATGAGAAAAGCCTTTGCTCTCTGTGAAAAACTCAACCTGTCTTTTGATATGAGGTGACATTGAAAGTGGTGTTCTGATGTGATAGAAATGTGGTGTGACAGGATCCCTAGCCAGCCAGGTTACTGAAGTGGAATGTTTTTAAAGTGAAAAGGGCTGTCCCTTGCCAAAAAAATACCAGATACTTCCAGTCCCTACAGCTGGATTTTACCAGATTACAAAGCAATAAACTGCATCAGGATGACTGTCAGCAGAGGAACTGCACAACTCTTGGGAAAATATGATTTTAAGAAGTTTGATCACATGGGTCCCTCATCAGCTGTGTTTGTGAAGAGGGGGACCTTTCCCCCAGTCCAAACCCTGCCAGCACCACTGGACTTCCCAAGTCTATTCAGGGTCTCTGGGAAGCCTCCTTCTCTCCCCTGCCTCTGAAGTTTGGCTTCGGGTCTGCTTTCAGCTGCAGAAAGCCGCTGCTCATTCCGTATCTTTCACATCCTATCTAGATCCATTTGCCCCCCCAAATCTTCACCTAGATAAGCCCGTGCAGTTATTCTCAGGAAAGGAGCCATGTGCTCTTCCTCAAGAGAGTCTGCTTCAGGCTTCAAGAAGTACTGGGCAATCCTCAATGTCACTGCCAACTGGGTGATTAATTGATTGAAAGCAGCACTGCAGAGAAGGCCTTGAAGATATTGGTGGGTGTAAAATTGGAGGTGAACTGCTAATATGCTCTTGCAGCCCAGAAAGCCAATCACATCCCGGGATGCACCAAAAACAGTGTGGCCAGTAGGTCAGGGGAGGTGATTCTGCTCCTCTGCTTTGCTTTTGTGAGGCCCCATGTGGAGCACTGTGTCCAGCTCCAGGGCCTCCAACACAAGAAAGACATGGATCTGTGAGGTCCAGAGGAGGGCCACAAAAATAATGAGAGGACTGGAGTATCTCTCTTATGGAGAGGTTAAGAATTGAGGTTGTTTAGCCTAGAGAAAAAAGGCTACAAGGCATCCTTTCAATATATAAAGGAGGCTTACAAGAAAGACTTTTTACCAGGGCCTGGTAGTGACATGACAAGGGGCAACACTTTTAAACTGAAAGTGCGTAAAAAATTGGATGTGAAAAGTGGATTTTACATTGGATGTAAAAAGGAATTTTCTTATGATAATGGTAGTGGGACACTGGAAGCCACATAAGGTAGCCCAGAGAAGTTGTGGATGCCCCATCATCATTGTCAGTGTTTAAAGTCAGGTTGGATGGCACTTTAAGCAACCTGATGTAGTGAAAGATACCCACGCAGGGGGGTTGGACTTTGAAGGTCTCTTCCAACACAACCTATTGTATGAATCTATGATTCTAAGCATTCTTGCTCTCTACAAAGACAGAACATGCAAAAACAGCAGTTACTTTCACCAAACTGAAAATCATTAATGGTTACTTTGTGCGGTTTCATTTTTAATAAACACAAATAGCAGTGAAAAGCATAGCAGGGCTCTGCATATCTCTTAGGCAGCAGACATCACTTCAGTACCTCCCACCAAAAATCTCTCCATTATTGTTTTCTGGACCTGTGTCTCCAACCTGCCAGTGCACACCAGCTGTCTTTCTAGTTGTTTAACTTGCACCTGGTGTCAGCCTTTTTGCTTAGTCATACCCCAGGCTTTTGTCCCACAAAAATATTAGCAAAGTGACCGCAAGTCGTAGTAAATTCTGCTGTTAAAAAATTTCATGCATAATTGCATCACTGGAACAGAAACCTCTTGCAAATCTGCCTTTCCCCTTCAGTGACATTGTTATTCCTGGGCTCACTACAAAGACTCAGCATGGCATCTTCTTTCTTTTACATAAATCCTAGTTTTCTTTGAGCAGAGATTTGCAATACGGTATGAGAAAATAACCTTGGTCTGAACCTTTTACAGTATTTTTATATGTTACAAATTTCCAAGGTGAAAAAAGTCCAGAAGTTAATTTTTCTGAAACTGTTTGACTTAGATTAGATTATGGAAGTATTATATTCGTAATATTACTTGTGGTCTGGCATTTAAATTATACCAGGGGTATTGCAGGCATTCCAGAAATCACACTTCATGAAAGGTCAGTTCATTCACTCTGGCAGGACTTGACTTGATCTTTCCTTTACAGTATCTAGAGAGCACAATTAATACAATGAAGCTATTAATGGAACAAATTAAAAATCAAAATCTGTTGCACCTAAAATGCTGAGATGCTTTCTCATGTTTGATAGAGGATTAGACTAAAACTGCATCTACTGGGGTGAAGTTTTAAGAAAAAAAAGCCACAGTTTGACCATGTTTGACCAGTCCTAGGGAAACATTTTCTTTATTTAATGGAAACTATTTTTGGGTTTAAACACCACATGGAGAAAATTTATTTTTAAATCAGCTCTGGACATAAATACTTGATGGTCTTCTGTTTCATTGAATGACCGATATTTAGTGTGATAAGAATGCTATTTATGTTATTTATGTTGTTTATTTTTAATGTTATTTATGGCTATACGTAATTAATCTTAAATGGTCTTTAATTTTTTGATATGGTTTATGATTTCCTAGTAGCTATTCTGATAATTGTTTTTCTTCTGCTTGCACCAGGGTCTGGAACAGTCATATTAGTGATGGAAGTCTCCCAATACATTTATATAATCAATTATGGAACATCTTATTATCACAGAATCATAGAATGGTTTGAGTAGGAAGGGACCTTAAAGATTGTCTAGTTCCAACCCCCTGCATGGGCAGGGACACCTCCCACTAGAATAATAGAATCATAGACTCATAGAATCATAGGGGTTAGAAGGGACCTCAAAAGATCATCTAGTCCAACCCC
>NW_009952982.1:75303-96233 GCF_000747805.2 Chaetura pelagica | reverse complement strand
CAGCAGCTCCGGGATTCCTCGGGACTCTTCCCAGTTCAGGGAAGTGCTGTGGGAGTTGCTGGGGTGGGGGGAGGCGAGAGGCTTTTGCCCATACCTGAATATATCTGTATATAATTGTATATATTTTCTTGTATCATTCATTAGTGTTTTAATTAAAGCTGTGTAGTTTAGTTTTCAGTTCAGCCAAGTCTCTCTCTTTTTCTCTCTCTCTTTCCCTACCTGGGTTGGGGGAGAGGGGATCGAGAGCATTGTTGTCAGACCTGAGTCAAACTGTGACACAAACAGAGCACACTGATGGGACCAAATCCTCCTTAGACCACCTGCCTTTGGGCCCTGGTATGTTCCTCTTGGGCTTGTCCCTAACAGACCCAGTTTTCTCCCCTTCCCCCTTCACATCTAGTTTAAAGCTCTCTCAATGAGCCCTGCTAAGTCCTGCCCCAAAAGCCTCTTCCCCCTCTGGGACAGGTGCATCCCACCTGTCACCATCAGGCCAGGTGTCTCATATAGCAGCCCATGATCAAAAAACCCAAAACCCTCTCTTTGGCACCAGTCTCTTAGCCATTTGTTGACCTGTAAACTCTTCCTATTTACCTCCCCACCCATTCTTGCAGGAGGTATGGAGGCAAACACTACTTGTGCTCCAGACCCCCTAACTAGCCGTCCCAGATCAGGTTGCTCAGGGACCCCATTCAAACTGATCTTAAACACTTCCAGGGGTGGAGCTTCCACAACTACCCTGGGAAACCTGTTCCAATGTCTCACCATCCTCACACTAAAGAATTTCCTCCTAATGATGGATTACTTTACATCAGTTTTAGCATAACATATGCATGTATAGAGAAAAATAATAAGTGCTGCTGATTGTGTTGCTATTTAAATTAATTTGAAACAAACTTATGTTGCTATTGCAGGTTTTACTGCTCTTCCTTAGGCCTATATAGACCAGAATAAATTTAATGGAAGTCAACGGGACTTTAATGAGAAAATAAAGAAATGGTGTGAAGACTGTTATTCTTTTGTTTACAGTTAAGCCTTAGATTTATTAGTACTACGTTCAGTTGATTATATACCAGTCCTGTTATTTCATGTATCCTGTATTGTAGTTCTCCTAATTCCCACTTACAATCATAGTCCTTCTGTCTGTAAATATGAATGTTTGCTGAGAACCAGAAAGATCTGATATTGACAGAGCTTTTTCAGGTGAAGGATAAAGAGGCAATTTGCATATTTGCTGCACACATCATCTGCACCCAGAAAGTCAATACAAGAAGGCTAGAATAAGCAACAGATTTTATGGAGGTATTTGCTTTTTCTTCCTTAATCTGAAACCAGACGTAGTTTGCAATCCACCAAACTTGAAAGGCCCTGTAACAATTTTTCTTAGGAAATGGCAAAGGCAAAAAACCTAGTGGGTTAAAGGTAGAGATCAGTATGTTTACAAGAGATCAACTGATATCACAGAATCACAGAATAAGTTAGGGATTGCTCTAGAGATTGTTAAGTCCAGCCCCTCTGCCAGAGCAGGACTGAATCCAGGACAGGTGATGTGATAATTCCTTCTAGATACAGCAATCTGGTGACCTGAAAACTCTCTTCCATTTTGGGGTTCTTAATAAATGTTGTGGGTAGACCAGTGACATGAATTTTAGTGGCCCAAGTCAAGAGGGCCGTGTTGATTACTTTAGTGTACATTAAAGTCCATATTGCCTGTTTGAACAACATGTTCCTGACTGTTGTTGTATTTCTGTCCAGAGAGCCAAGTTAAACTCCATCCTCTTGCTTTCAGTACATGATTTGACATAAATCAAGGTTGCAATGGCATGTCCAGGACCTTTGCCAGACTAAGCATTTAACATAGTTTATGTTCTTGAACTAGCATTCCTTTCCCACCTCCCACACTGTTTTTTTAGCATTAGCTTTATAATTTCTATTCTAATTACACTAATGTTACTGAATGTCAACCTGTCTTATCTGTGACCTTTTGTCCACCATTGATGTGCTGATCTCAAAGCCTAAAGTCAAATCAAGTGATCTGGCTTTTTTTTTTTTTTTTTTTGCAGTGCTTGATAAGCAGACATGGAGGCTTGTAAGACTGTCACTGCTACATGACTCACATCTTTGAAATTCATAGAGGCACAGAATGGTTTGGGTTGGAAGGGACCTTAAAGATCATCTAATTTCAACCCCCCTGCATGGGCAGGGACTCCTTCCACCATATCAGGTTGCTCAAAACCCCATTCAGTCTGGCCTTGAACACTTCCAGGGAGGGGCCTTCTGCAACTTCCCTGGGCAACCTGTTCCAAAATTTTGCTGTCACAAATTGAGACTCTCCTGGTTGTTCATACTGCAGAAACGGTGACTGTATTGCCTACATTGTAGCTCAGCCATATTTTCTTTCAGGACAGCACATCCTGTGGGACCAGTAATATTCTGCCATGCTTTAGAAGGTCCCAAAGGGAAGCATGATTGAAGCAAACTGCTGTGTGTCATTGGTGGTGTTCTTTCACTGGGCAATGTTTGCTTTTCGAAACTTATGTTCAAAAGAGGTAATAAATCATGTAATTGCTTTCCACATGTCTGCTGAAGCCCAGCTAAGCTCCTGCTTAACTGGCCAGCCAGACTTCAGAAAACACTGTACACAGGAGAGGTGAAAATGGAACCAAACATAATGGCAGGAGAAAATTTGTTTCTCGGTTAGGAAAAGCAACTATTTCTCCCTAGATCAAATGTCAGCACAATGGAAGCACCCCAAAATACACTATATTGTGTTGCTGTTATATTTTAGCATAGGAGTCTGTGCCCTCATTGTTCTCTCCCATATACCAGTAAGCAGTAGTGTTTACTGTACAATTTCCATGGGTTCAGCTTTTGTGCTCAGTTAATTACAAGGAAGCAGCTACAATTTACAGTCATTGCATTTGGTTCTGGAGAAGTCCTGTAGCCTGTTGCTCAAAATATGTACAGTAGAAGATGACAAGGGCCAAAGGTATTCACAGAATCACAGAATGTTACAGAATGTTAGGGGTTGGAAGGACCTCCAAAGATCATTGAATCCAACACACCTGCCAGAGCAGGACAAAAAAACCTAGGGCAGATCACTCAGAAAAGCATCCAGACGAGTTTTCAAAGTCTCCAGAGAAGGAGACTCCACAACCTCTCTGGGGAGCCTGTTCCAGTGCTCTGTAACCCTCACAGTAAAGAAGTTCTTCCTCATGTTGAGATACAACTTCCTGTGCTCAAGTTTGAATCCATTGCCCCTCATCCTATCACAGGGCACAAGTGAAAAGAGCTTGTCCCTGCCTTCTTGATGCCCAGCCCTCATGTATTTATAGACATTAATTAGATCCTCCCCCCCCAGTCTTCTCCTCTCTAGACTGAAAAGCCCCAGTTCTCTTAGCCTTTCCTCATTAGACAGGTGGTCAAGTCCCTTAACTATCATCCTAGCCCTCTATTGGACTCTTTCCAGTAGATCCCTGTCCATCTTGAACTGGGGAGCCCAGAACTGGACACAGTACTCCAAGTGTTGTCTGCAGAGCCAAATGTTGACATAGTCACTGGAGGGTTTGCCTCTAAGTTTGTCAGATGTATTGCACATGATCCAATGTCCCGAATAGTGTAAGTATAGAAGGAAACCACTCACAGTAACACCACTGCCTTAGGTAAAGCTGCTGCCTAATGAGCTTCCTCACTTTTTTTTTCCTTTCCTTTATATTCAGCCTTTCCTTTCCAATGGTTGTTTATAATTTTTGCAACAATTTTACATCTTGTTTCTCAGTTTATTTTTCAATTGAGCTTATCTGCAAGTGCTGGTTTGTTTAAAAATAAGTGTTTCTGATGGAAACTAATATGGGAGCACTTATCTCACTTTACATTTGACTTAAATGCAAATCCTGGAAAATAAACTAAGTAGTGAAAACACACTCCTATTCTGTTTTCTCCACTTACACTGGCTGATTAGCGAGCTTCTTGAAAGCTTATCTCCTTACGGAAGTGAATTTGGATTATGGGTGTGTCTATGAATTTAGACTGTGCTGCTTGTCATTGATTGGCTTTTTGGGTTATTGCTCTTAACTGAGAATTAAGAGTGGTCTGTGCACAAAGCCAATTCAGAATAACCTACTCTTTCCAGCTTCAGAAAGCTTTTTTAAAAATTATGTTTATCTACAAAGTGTTTGGTAATAGATCCACACAGAAGGTGAGCATTAAGTCCTAGCATGAGATACTCAAAAGAGTCAGGAAGGGTCAGAAGACAAGGGCTGTATTATTTGCCCTATAGAGCTTAAATATACCTTTCCCATAACCCACAAGAGCTGATAACAATTGAGAACAAAGACATGTTTACTGCTGTTAAGTCTCTCTATGCCTTCTGTGAATAATTTGAAATCATGGACAACTTTTACAATTCTTTCTTATTAGTATTTTTGGGTGCAAACTGGAACATAGGAGGTTCCATGTGAATATCAGAAAAAACTTCTTGCCTGTGAGAGTGACAGAGCCCTGGAACAGGCTGCCCACAGAGGTTGTGGAGCCTCCTTGGCTAGAGACATTCAAAACCCACCTGGACACGTTCCTGTGTGATGTGGTCTAGGTGATCCTGCTCTGGCAGGGGGGTTGGACTAGATGATCTTTCGAGGTCCCTTCCAACCCCTAAGATTCTGTGATTCTGTGGCTAATACAGTATTTGTAGTATTTTCATAGAGGTAATAGTGTTAAAAACCTGGTATCCTAAACATATTCCAGTATGCATGCTTCCATTTTTCTTACCTATGGTAGCCCTGTAGTTGCAGCTCTTGTAGCCAAAGCATTTTCTTCATCTTGTTCTGAACTGTCAATTAATAGCCATTAATAGCCAGGGCAGGGCGTTCCTATGGCTTGCCTGTTGTTACATCTGTCTGATAAAGAAAGCTCATTATATTCCCACAACCAAAACATTTTAGCTAACACCATCTTTCCATCATTCTTTTAACTATTCAAACATTTACCTAAAGAATAGACATTTTCCATTATTGGCCAACAAGAGATTTGGGTTTTGTTTTGTTTCATTTTTACTGGAAAAATAGTTTCCAGACTTCCCTCCCCCCCGAAATGCACTTCGATTTCTTCCTCTGACATTTTTTTTTCACCATGAGTGATTGCCATGCTTTCTCTTTTCCCTATATTCTTATCTTTAGATATGATGAAAAGTTGCAATACATACATGGAGCATACTAACTCTAAGAACAGAAATAAAAATCTGCACCAAGAAAAATAGAAATTGATTAAATCTTCTCACTGGGCTTGTGAGCAGTGCTGGTATTGACTACTTCTACTATCTACATTGGCTGGTGATAGTAATAAGATCTCATAGATCCTAAGAGACAGTCCTCAGAGTAACATGGACTTTGTGCCCTTATCCCCATTGCTCAGAGCTACTGAGGCTGTGAAGGCAGTGCTAGGACACAATTTACAATGGCCATGTGCCATATGTGGTGGAAAGCATTTCACTCTCCAGTTCCTAACACATTCCAGAGCATTCACATTTAACCACATTTGAGCAGTAAGAGAAAGAAGAATCATTCATATGAAGTTGATTTTGAAAAGTTTTTCCTTTTTGATTTAAAGAAATCCCCAGGGCCCTGAAACCTTCTCCATGTTTTAGTTTCCGATGGTCCCTGGGGACCTAAAAAAAGTTGATGAGCCTTGGCAGCCTGTCTGCATTTACTGAATCAAGAATTGAGAGGACTTTTGTTAGTTTTCTGCATGAAGTTGTTGGTATTATATGTTTGTTTTTAATTAAGACACCTAGCCTAACTTGCCAGGATGTGTAGTCTAATGACATTAAGGAACATGAGCTACTTTTAAAAGTGTTTTTCCCAGGGTTGACCTCACATACCTATCTTGAGTAAAAACAATATGGACCTTCCTGCTTTATTCAAGACTGGGCAATGAGTGCTGACTTCATGTTTTCTACACACCCAGAGTGTCAACAGTAATACTAATATTGTTCATTAAGGAAGTGTTTTTTTCCTCCACTTTTGTCTTGCTTTTTCAAAAATCAAGGGAAATAAAACTTAAGCAGAATGGCCACAGCACTGGAAAGAAAAAAAGAATTCCTCTAGGAAGATTTATTAATGTTGCAGATTTCTTACACGTTTGTTTTGGTGGAGAGCATATTATAAGCTCTATGGAGGAATGAACAGAGGCATATTTAACAATGAAAAGGACACTAAAAATGCAATGGATTGGTAGGAAAGGAAATCTCCTGTTTTGAAGCATGATTTATAGGCAGAGCTGTGATTTCGATTATGTTTTCAGTTAAGGTAGCATACACACAGTACAAGCACTTTATTTCATAAGAGCATTAGAATTCTTGGCGAAAAAAAGTGCTGTTAGAGATGCAACACATTATTATAATTATTAATAAGTTAACAATTGTAAGAATTATTGCAAAGGAAGTGAGCTATTTGTTCAAACAGAATAATTTTATCGTCAGTTCCTATCTATATACAATATAAATGGGAATGAATCCAGACCATGGTAATGGCAAAGTCTGAAGAATTTTATTTACAGTGCATTAAGCAGGAAATTAAGATAATTTGGGAAGTGTGGGATGTTTGGGCTTGTCTTACTTTGCAAGACATGTTCCTGTATAATACACTTTTGGCTTACCCATTTTTGCAGTCAGCATCTCAGTGCCAGGAGATCAGTGTGCTTCTTCTAAAACAAGATTACATAATGCTCCTGGTACATGTGAGTCAAAGGGAAAACCCCTCTATTCCATGTTCTACAGCCTTTAATCCAGTGTTGGCATTTTTTTCACTCTGCTGCATGTGTTTAACTTTTTTTTTAAACTTGCTGCAAGTAAAAGGAAAAAAAAAAAGCAACCCACTGTTTTCAATGAGTGCATCTATCACAGAACTACGTGGTCCCCAGCCTGATGCATTTGAGCCTTACACTGAGCCCATCTGGATCTAAGCTTCCCTGGGTAGATGGGGATTTGACTGTTGGCTTTTCTTTTTGTCCCTCAATTACATGTTCTCGGCTCAGCCTCTCTCCCAGGAGTGAAAGAGCTCCAGTGTTGCATTTTTCTCACCACTCCTTCTGCTCTGAAGGATCTCAAGCCCAATGGATGCTCTAGATTTACAGCAATCCTAGTCAGATTTTGCTAGGATTTGTCAACACAATTCCTCTTTAAATAGCACAATAAGCTACTGCAAAAGCCTGCATAGATTGCTAGAGCTCCTTTCTCTCACCAGCTGGGAGCACTCTCTGAGAATTATTCCTGTATCCCAGCTGCTTTGTTTGCATGTGATAGGAATGTTTGGTGGGGTAGGAGAAGGAGGGAAGTGGCAGCAGCAAACTGTTCAAGACTATCCTACGACCTGCTTCCAGGCTATGGATTAGCAAATCACTGAATTGTTCTGGTTGCAAAAGACCCTTAGGATTCTTGAGCCCAACCATTAACCTACCTCTACCAAGTCCAGTGGTAAACCATGTTCCTAAGCATCACATCTACACATTTTTTTAAACACATCCAGGGATGGTGATTCAACCACCTCTCTGGGCAGCCTGTGTCAATGTTTGATAACCCTTTCAATGAAGAAGCTTCTTCTAATATCCAATAGAAACCTCCCCTTCTGATTCACATCTTGTGGGACCCTTGGACACTGGGAAACTGGGGAAATTCCTCCTTTCTAAACTCTCGTCCTCTCTCCTAGGCTGTTACAGGTGAGGCAACATGAGAAGGGAGGAGTAGGAGGACTGGAGAGTCAGAGACTTGCTACTCCACTTTGAGAAAGCACATACGTGGTGGGATGCTGTGGGCCCTGTGTGGCCCTGTGCAGGTCTGGCCAGTTCTACTGGAGGACATCAAAGTTCAGCTTCCTGGGGAACTAAAGGTTGTGTCTTACCACTACAGCATTTAGTCATTGACTTATTGTCCACCAAACAAATTTCATTTGATGTTAGTTAAGTTTATAGTCAGAAACAGAGTTCTGAATGGCAAAAATTTACTTCCTCTTGCTTTTCCTGGTATCCTCAGGCATTCAATATTATAAGATCTCAGACTTTTCTCATTATTTTTATTCTGCCTTGGGAAAATTCCACTACAAACTCTACCTGTTTTCAGGAAAGTAAGTGGAAATTAGTTACCATTAATTTTTAGTCATTGTTTAGTCTGGTCTCAGACCAGTCACTAATTGACAGTTTTTTATGCCTGTCTCTTTTGAAACCAGATTTGCAGCTGCCACTCCTTTGCTGCTTAGTGCAAGAAGCAAGAGGTAGTAGCAAGATGTAGAGACAGTTTTCAGACAAAAAGAAAATTCAATCCTGTTACATTTACAGAGGAATTGATATGTTTCATAAAGGGTCACAGCTTGCAGTTCTGTGACTTTAAACTACACACCATACCAGGAAGTTGATTACATTTTTGTTGATACCATATCAGAAGTATCAAGTATTTGATGGACCATGTCTGTCCCAGTAATGAAAAATACTTAGTTTGCCAACCTATTGCCTCTGTAGACCTTAAAGCTGTGCATATTTCTGAAAAAAAAATAAAATATGAGATTTTTCCTTTGAAAAGTTAATTACAGAACTTCTAGCCCATCCCTTCTTGATTGAGGTATGTTCAAGAGTCATGGAGGGTTGGTCTCAAACAAATATCCCAACAAATTCACTACGTCAAAGTCATGTTGAATCCATTGTTTTTAATGCCAATGGTATTAAGGAAATTTCATCAATAAAATAAATTTTCCAGTCTCCCTGCATTTATTGCCAAGAACAGCATCAGCAGAGCTGATAGCTGGAGTTGCTATTGGTCTGTGGCATTTTTTTCAAGGAAAAGCAAGAGCAAAAAGAGCACAGACACTGAATTATAATATAAATGGAGAAAAAAAAAGTTTAAAACCACTTCTTTGGTCCTCATTTGAAAGAGACTTTATGAGAAGTCAGTGGAACTTGGGTCTAAAGTGAAAGAGATGATAAAATTTGCTTCCTGAATAAAGACTCTGTCCTTGTTAGGACTTGCCCATCTTTGATGTAAAAAGGCCAGTTCAAATATGTTCAAAACTATTTTGTAGGTGAAAGGCTGCTCAGGGTACAGTGCCCTTCCCAACTCATTTTATGCATGCTTATTACCCTTATATGATGTGAAATACACACCACCTGCAGCCACCCCCTTCTATCCCCTCCCCCAAATAATTGCTGTTCTCCACTGGCCATTCCTGTTATTGTTTTGGCCACTTCCATCTTTGAGGAAGCATAAGGATGCTGGAATGAGATAGGTAATTTTCCTTTGTAGCAGGTGGGATTTCTCTCTAGGAAAGTTCAAGAGCAGATTTAAAACTTATAAAGTTCTTAGTGAGAGTAATCAGAATAGCTTTCACTACACACCGTCTTCAGTTACTAAGTAAACATAGGCCTTGTGTGTACACACAGTTCCTTATGCTTAAGAACAGAACCTCTGCTCTCCCTTAAGCAAACCAGAAAGACTTAAGATCTGAAATGAAAATTAAACAAATTTTAAGATGTTCAAATTCTGTATTCTGATTTTCTGTATGGGCCCTTTCCCTATTTCACAACTCCTCTAAAAGAGAAAATAGAAGGATATGACTTTACATTGCAGAGGCTAAGTTCCTTTTGAATTGCCTCTCCCACTGCTTATCTTCATTCCTCTACTCATTCTTTCCTATATCATGTGCTTGTGATGCAATTTCAGGAACAGCACATGGCCTTACAGCCCATGCTCACAGCAGAATTGTTATAGCCCCAAGGTTACTGCATTTGTAGAGCTGGAAGAGTTAATAAAGAGTAAATGGCAACAGGCAAGTTGATAGGAGGGAAAGATGTTAAGAATGGAGGCATTGTTTTCTGGATTAATGGTTCGTACAGGGAGAGGAAAGTCAAAACTTTTCCTGTTATAAGCAGCTGGGATTGGTAGAGTCTGGTTACACCTTTAGAACAAAAAAAAAAAATCGTAGCAATTTACTCCAAACAATTCCAAGTAAACTGAAACTTTGGACTTCTTTTAGTCTTCCTTCTGATATATCATTCAGTGAAGATTTAACACTTGTGATCAAGGCTGTAGTGTTTAGCATCTGTGATAGGAGTTGTAGCAATGGGAAGGCAGAAGTGTGCTGGATGGATTTATGTAAGCCTGAATCTTCCTGCTCTGCTAACCACACGAGGTGATTGGCCAAAGCTGAAAGGGGTGAGTGTTTAGAAGGGCAATGAAAGCACCTTGAGTTATACATAGATAAACCATCCTTAACAGTGAATCACTAAAATGGCTGTCCATCGTATTAACATCCTCTTAAATACCTCTTCTAAGAAATCTGTTATCCAGTTGGTCAATACAACATTACCTGCTATGCAGAACTATATGTAAAATGAAATTTATTTCTAGAAAAATAAATGACTCAGATAGAGGAAGTACCTTCAGAAGAAGAGTTATACAGATTACCGAGTTCCAAACAGCACATGACAGTTTCTCCACTTACTTGCTCACCAGTAGATGTCATTTTCAGTCTCCTTTCTCTCCCACACCATGCCTTGCCTTTTCCTAGATGACTGCTTCTTCCCAATATAACTAAGATGATTTCTAAGTACTTGCATTCTTCACGAAGATACTCAGCAGTTCAGTTCCACAGGAACACCAGTTTAAGTTCATTTAATGAGAAATACATGTTGCTTAACCTACCCTGCAAAATCGTAGGTTGGCATAACACCAACATCAGTTATAAATTTTGTGGAACCTAAGGTACAGTAACATGGAACCTTGTTCCATCTGTTCTTATGTTTACATAAGTAAGGTGCTTAAGAACTGGAGCACAAGTTTGTTTGGTGGAGAGGCATGCTGTTTCGTATCATGATGAAAATGCATGCTGTATCATAGCCCTGTGAATGAAGGGACAACATCTATTATACATACTACAGCAATGCTGAGGCATGAAAGTAAATCTTTGCAGCTCAGTTGTTAGGTCTTAGGCAGTAGTTCACAGCTACAGATCTCAGGGAGACTTCCCTAGTTCAATGGCACTGTGTATAAATATAAATATTCAGAGTGTCAGGTGCTAATCAAATTAGATTGGTTCCTATGATCCTCTTCAAGTTTTAATCTGTAGAGATGAGGTCAGACACTGGATACCCAAAATGTCACTTTGTGATTATACTACCTAATTTCATCCATTTAAGTGCATTAGTGAGTTAAGTTCCTTAGTTGTCCACGAGGTAATTACTCCACTGAGGCAGTTCAGTCCATTACAGATACAAATCTCCTTGTGTTACTCTCCATTGACTCAGGTCTTAGTTTAAGTACTTCAGTAAAGTGCCCACATCAGAGTGTAAGTGTTTAGGGCCCTCATATTTTATGGGCAAGTAGCCTTATGACATGCATTAAAACTAGAATTTGCCGTGAGTAATCATTTAAAAATACTCAGGAGAGCTCCAGCCTTGTCTTGGGCACAGTGTTTCTCAGTCTCCCTACCCATCAGGAATAGGCTCCAGATTTGAACTTCCATTCTTTAGCCTGTAATTTATTGTCCAGATACTTTGCAACTCCTGTCTGCTCCTTGGAGGAAATTAATGCTTTGTAAACCACCTTGTCCACATAGCTCATGGTCTAACCTGCATTTGCATTCAATCATGCAGCAGTAGATACAACAAACCCTGAGATGGATCTACTTGGAGATTACAGACTCTCAGTGAAGAATGGAAAGACAGCATAAAAATGGTAGTGACTTCATGATCAAGGAAATTTTCCATAGCTTTGGGGAAGCAGAGTTCAGTTGTGCTGTCTGCAAATGTTAAGTTAAATATTACTTTGATTTCTAAAGGCAGTTACTGATTCCATCTCTTAGTCCTGCAAAGCTGCCCAAGCCTAGTATCACCCTTGTCCTGTGTGCTCGTGTAACCAATGGCATTTACCAGAAGTCAGCTTAAAGCAGCAGACGTGAGCTTCCAGGAAGGACTGTATTTCAGCAATTTCCTCATCAGTCCATTTAATCTCAAGGGCACATAAGTCAAGCGAAAGATCTGACTACAGTGACTACACTACTGACCACAGCTGGGTTTGGATCCTATCTGCAGTCTTCATTTTGCTGCCTCTGGTGATTTTGTGTATCAGCTGATACAAAGGGAAAGCACTCCAAAATAGGGTTGTAGTTACACATAACAGAGAGTGCTAGGAGGGAATCACTAGGCAGGGGCTACAGGAAATAAAAGTCCTTTCTTCTGCAGAACAGCAGGAATAACTCAGAAACAAAGAAGGCCATCCATTAGTCAATATGAAAAAGGCCTAATGCTTTCATGTCTGCACTTAATGTCCTCTGCTGGTGAACAGTAGTAGTGGCTGTAAACATGCAGGAACTTCCTATAATGTGACAAAAATTAATGATGAATAATACTTATTTTTGCAAAATGTCAGCTGTCTCCACCTTAATTAGCATCAGTTCATCCAGCCTCCTTCTGTATCACAAAGAACTTTGCATTATTAATTTCCCTCCCAGCTCTTCACCCCACCCATCACAGCAAGCTTATACTTAATAGGTTACTTTGTTGGTGCTACCATGGCCCTGAGGATTTTCATAATGTTTTTCATGCTACTCAGTGAAGTGTCACTCAACGAAGGGTCATCCTTTTTAAAAAATATATGATACACCTACTAAAATAACGTGCTGGATTTTTATCCTGCTTTTAGCTGATGCCTGTTTACCAACCTTTCACAAAGCTTCTAAGTGATGTAGCAGGGACAGTCAATGTGACAAGACCCAGGATAATTAAACCGTTCTTTGCCATCAGGTTTTCCTATTAACTCTGGGAAATAATAGTAAAGGCTACTGTTAAATTGTTTTCTTTATAAAGCAGTATTTTTAACCCACCACCTTTACCTGTTAGGATTTTGTTTTTTCTCCAACCACAGTTCCAGAAGAACACTTTGACTTTTTTTCTTCAAAACATCCTGATTAAGTAGAACTTAAGAAAATATTCCTGTAGTTTTACATGATCACCAAATTATTATGCAAAACTAAATGTGCATTGATGACAATTTATCACTTCTCTTTGAGGGGACATGAAGTCATCAGTAAATAAAAGGGAATCATTAGATAGCATTTCCAGAGAAATGAAGCAATGGTTACATTTGCATAGCTGTATTCAGACCAGAAGGTTTCCTTTGCTGGGTCACTGCCACCTATGCTAATCAATCTGCTTTTACTGACTGAATAAAGCAGAGCCAGAGGTAACCCCAAAGGGATGATCTGAATTACTCACTTTATACCTAATCAGTTCTTATAACTGGCCAGGGAAGTGGAGGCTTACTAAGGTCTGCTCTGTGACTTTGAGTCCCTTCCCTATCCCACCTCCCCTAATTCTTATGAAGATGCACTCCTCCTATCCCCCATCCTGCTTTTATATAGGAACTGAACAGGAGAGAGGAACAAGATACTGAGCTGTAAGTACCAGTTTTCTCTTTGCAGTGAACGTCCCTGTACGGAATTGTTTTCCTAGCAGGCATCTTTTTCATTTTTAATATCACAATTTAATTGCCAATGGAGAGCACAGCAACATTCACTGGATGGACATTAAAAGCCAGGACCCTTGCAGCAATGGGTCAAGGTTGAAAATCCTATTGATACAGAAAGAATTGAAAAGGCTTGAGTAGCATCAGCAAAGAGGAATCTGGAGCTCACTGTGGGACAGTTCTGCCAGGAAGAAATAGTAGGCAGGGCTGGAGGAGAATCAAAGTAGGTCAATCAAATGGTCAGCTGTTATACCAACATCCATCATACAAGTGTCCCAGAAAAACAGAAATGAAGGAAACATCATCTACTGTAGTTTGGGAGATAATTTTCTTTCCTGGACAACCCTTCCCCATAGCCTAACTAAAATGCATGGCATATTGTTTGCTTCATAGTGGCTACTTATGTCACAGCTCTCAGGGTTAAAGTATCATAATTATTTTATTTTTTTTTAAGATGCTTAAAAATATTATATAAACAGGCTCCTGATGAAAACGTTGCATCACTGGAATGGCCAGGAGACACTGATTTTATACATTTATAGCTTCCCTTCTCCACATTCAAAACAATCCAGTTTACAACTAAATGTGAACTCCATGGGAGCTATTTCAGTCTTTGAAAGCTGTTGATATCACTGGCTTAACAGTGACAGGTTAGCTAGCCAAAGAGAACTGAGCTGCTTATTCCTTGTGATAATATTACTCATTTAATTCCAGCTTATTTTTTCCAAATATATATGTATATGAAAACATTGACCCAAAGGGTATGTTGCCCCTTACCTCAAACAAGTTTCAATTTGTGCTGGAGCTGTCATAGCATCACTATGGAACAATACTAGCAAGTCCAGAAAGACATGGGGAAGGCAAAACAGCAAAACACTTTATCTAAGAGGTAGGATCCTATCTTATGTTAAACTTAATAGGAGGCAGCAGTCCAGAAGAAAAAGGACCCCAAAACCTACCAGAATGACTTCTATCCTAAGACTATGTGAAATGAATGGGTTAATTCCACATGCAAAAGTCCTAGTCCTGTAGATGTTAAAGAATGCATGGAATTGAAGAAAATCTTAAAGGTTACATTTCAGTATGATCAGAGTTATTCTGCAGATTTCTTTCAAAAATATGAAGGGGATGTTGATTTGTCTGAATTGATGATAGTGTAGTTTACCTGAAGGGTTAGGACACTGCTGCATGTGTACATGTGTTTGGAGTGGGGGCAACGGGACAGACAAAATCTAACCAATAAATTGAACTTAAAGAGCTAGCAAAAATATTATTACATTAATCATGTAGGAAAAATACCATGTTTCAGAAATTACCAAGCGACTGTGTATTCCCACTTGGGCTCTTTGAAACCTGGCAACCGTGTACGAAGCTCCTTCCTATGTTTCCAAGGAGAAAAGAGGTTTTTTTATTACAGCAAGCACAGGAAAACTATCTGGAACCAATGAAGAAGTTCCATAGTGTATTTGATGGTGGCATAACAAGATTACAAATGGAAAAAAAAAAAAAAGGATTTATAACAAGTTATATGTCTTAATGGTGCCTTATCAGATTACGTGAATTACAAAGATCAGAAAAGTGCCAGTTAAGAGTACAATAAAGCCTATACAATATTAGGCTTCAGCAATATTGACACTTGCTGTAAAGCAGAAGGTAGACTGTCTTATATATAAATCCTTGTAAGCAATGTTTGCTTGTCATAAAATCAAATCACTAACAGCTGTCTGTGCAGAATACTTTCCACAGAGTTTTGAATAAAGAGTACTTGTATAATAATTGCTCAGGTTTCTTTGACAGATGGTCAGAACCCCTCTTCAGCAATTTGTCTTTTGTCAACACATTCTGAACCCTGAAAGTTTATAAGTGACACACCTGATGAATTCTGCTTCTCGGATTTCAACAGGAAAATTAAACAAGGAGATACCAAACATTCAGGGTGGCGTAAAATTAGTTCTTTTATGTGATAAAAGGGGAAAAGAGTATTTTTTTTCTCAGTTTTTAATGTATTTGTAATACTATTATAGTTTTAATTTCTTTACATGCCTTTATATAAGCATAAAAACATACATTTATATATCTTTTAGTAATAAATCTTGCTGAAACAATTTTTTTCTTGAGTAAAAGTGTAATTTTCTTTAACATGGTCTTGCAAAATAATTCCTTCTGTTTTCTTCTCAAGGAAAAAATATCTGAATGGTATTTTCCTTAATATTTTTCAGATCAGCTCCATTCATGATCTTTCAGTGATTTTTACTTTTAGTACTCTGCATTTACACAGCAGTTTGGATTAAAATTATAGTATTCTACTACAATATACCCCATTTGCTCAAAACTTCTACTAGATCTTCTGAAACGGTAACTGGTAAAAAAATAGAAGTGGATTATGATTCCTAATGGAAAAATAAATGGTTTATACCTTTAAAATACACCCATTTAACTTAACACTGTAACATCATCATTCATCCAACATGTTTAATGGGTAAATAGTTCTGTGATAGTCCACCAGAATGCTCTGATGTGCCTGGACTTAGTTCAGGTTCCATCAGAGTGAGCAGTAAAGCTTAGTGCCATTCTGTAGCTTTCCTGTAGTTAGGAGGAAGCTATCTGATGTGTAGATATCATATTTGAACATATTTTCCAAAAAGTACAAATCTTTAAAATTAATACTGGTATTCTGTGTTGATTTGTTAAAATCTCCTTGATATGCATACAACTGAACAATCACTATAGGGATTACATAGATTTCCATGGAAACCAGAGAATATTTATCAAACACTGTGAATGTCTGCTGCAGTGTCTCATCAGAGAGCTCACTCTTCAGCTGCTGATTGGAAGAAGATAAGAAGGGACTCAAGCCATTAAATAAATCAGAGGTGGATTTCAGACACTTTGGAAGTGGAACAGATTAGTTTCATTTGATTTATTGCATTGACAGGGTCAATGAACAAAACAAATGAACAGACAAAACTTACCCAGAGCCAAAATCCAGATTCAAATACTCCTGGCTATGATGTGGGTTAAGACAGAAAAAAACCCCCATAACTACTGAAGTGTAACAAAGAGTTAGGTGATAATTCTGAGTATCTCCTAATATTACAAATGCACATAATTCCTTGTCATATTAAAACATCATGTTCATAACCTTGCTGTATAATAAAAGATTGAGACAGTTAATTGTGTAAAATTTCTGTTTATACAGAGAAAAAAACCAATTTGTGCATAAATGCACTCATACATATGCATATTTTAATAAAAAGATAGATGGCTTAATTTATATTCCCAGGTCTTTTAGTCCAACCTTCTTGTCTGATCTGCTTGACCTTTCTCTTTTTCTATAAAATACATAGTTTTTAATATGTGATGTCTTTTCTCAAGTCTCTGTTGTTTACCGAAGTAGTTTAATAAAATAAATTTAAAGAGCATAACTTACTTAACCAAATATTCAAAGAGGGTTTTACCAGGGTGTGTAGTGACAAGACAAGGGGTAATGGTTTTAAGCTGGAAGAGGGTAGATTTAGGTTAGATGTTAGGAAGAAATTCTTTACTGTGAGGGTGGTGAGACACTTGAACTGGTTGCCCAGGGGGATTGTGGATGCCCCCTCCCTGGAAGTGTTCAAGGTCAGGTTGGATGGGACTTTAAGCAACCTGATCTACTGTGAGGTGTCCCTGCCCATGCAGGGCGGTTGAAACTAGATGATCTTTAAGGTCCCTTCCAACCCAAACCAATTTATGATTCTATGGTTATTTTATATACGTATAAAAGGTTTGAATCTGAAGTGAGAATAAGAATGATACAAAAAGAATTATGCAAACTGGAAAATGAAATAGGCAAAATATCAGACAGTAGTAACACCATCATGACCTTGAAAGTACCAAATTTGGCACTGGACTTCCAAAATACTATTAGAAAACTAAATAACTTCAAAATTGAGCTTAGTTCCTACAGGACTAAGGTTTGGAGGACAAATCCTGGAAATACACTTCACAGTTGTGATACCTCCCCCCTCTCCCATCTTTGTAATAGAGAGAGCAGGAAGCAATAGTTTTCCCCACATCCCTTCATGCATGACTTAGCTTCCAGGTGTGTTTTTCAAATTCTGGAGTCCTGGAGAGAGGGCAGAGCCAAGAGGTTACAGCACTGCTCGTGTTGCATTCCCTTTTCACAAGTAGCCAGGTGCTGTAACCCATCTGCTTACAGAGAGATCTTAACTGGAGTGGGGTATTTTTCTCACTGACGTATATTGAAAGGGGTTGTTGGGTTTGGGGCTTTTCTCCTCTTTTCTCTGATATGGGGGTGATTAATCAGAATTGATGTACATGGCAAAATCTACATTCCATTCTTTTCTATAACCTTTGCTCTGTTCCTCATTAAAGGATGTCTTTAAAGATACAGGCTCTGGCTAGGATGTTTTGTTTATACTTTCCTGATTTATGACCTCCAGGTGAGTTTCCTCTAGGAAAGCCATTTTTCTACATTCTGCCTTTTATGTGATATCCTTTCAAGAGGCAAGGTATTCAGGCAATAAAATATAGTTGAGCACAGTGACATTTGAAATTTTTGCCATCTCCCCTGTGCAGCAATAGTGGCAAGGAGACAACTAGCAACTGGTCACAAGCAGGGTACTCCAGGGGTCCATATTAGGCCCATTGTTGTTTTCCATCTTCATAAGTGACCTGGATTTTGGGGTCAAGTGCACTTTGATGAATTCTGCAGATGACACCAAGCTGGGTGGGGAAGCAGACACTCCAGAAGGGAGAGCCACCCTCCAGGAAGACATGGACAGGTTGGAAGAGCAGGCTAATGAGAACCTTATGAAGTTCAACATGGACAAGTGCAAGGTCTTGCACCAGGGAAAATATAAGTCAGGAGTGCAGCACAGACAGGGATCTACCTGGCTGGAGGGTAGCTCTATGGAAAGGGAGCTGGGGGTTAACAAGCGGACCAACAGGATGCTTGCTTGCACTAATGAGGGCATCACCAGCAAAGATAAAGAAGTCATCACCCCACTCTACTCAGCACGTGTCAGACCACACCTGGAATACTGTGTTCAGTTCTGGTCCCCACTATACAGAAAAGATGCAGGTAGGCTGGAGAGGGTCCAGAAAAGAGCCAAAAAGTTATCAAAGGACTAGGAAACCTGCCATAGGTGTACAGGTTGAGAGAATTTGGTTTGTTCAGCCTAAGGAAATGAATACTTAAGGGAGGCCTTATTGTCAGGTTCCCAGACTTAATAGATGGCTACCAAGAAGATGGAGACTCCCTTTTAACAAGCAGTCGCATGGAAAAGATGGGGGGTAATGTATGCAAGTTATTCCTAGGGAGATCATAATTGCACATCAGACGAACACTTTTCACTATGAGAACAGTTGGATTTAGGAATAATCTCCACAGGAAAGTGGACGATTCTCCAACACTGGACACATTTAAGAAGCAGCTTGACAAGTTGTTCAGTCGTCACATTAGGCAATTTTTTTTTCACAGAAAGAGTGGTCAGATACTGGAATAGGCTGCCCAGGGAGGTGGTTGAGTCACCATCCCTAGATATGTTTAACGGTCGTTTGAATGTGGTGTTGGTGGATTTGGTTTAGGGGAGAACTTTGCAGAGTAGGGATGATGGTTGGACTCAGTGATCCCAAGGGTCTTTTCCAACCTGAATGGTTCTGTGATTCTGTGATTTTATAGTTCATCCAAAGCCTAGCACATTCCCAAGGAATCTTGCCACTACCTTCATCAACTATGTTTACAGCTTTAAATTTCCCATACACCTTCACTCTTTCTTGACAACATGGCTTCCAACTGTCCCCATCTCCTTCAACCCCAGGAGCTGTTGATCACTGAATTCACTCCTATTGCACCACTGAGAACAGGATGCTGCTGCATCTGCTACATATTTTAAAATACCTGACTTGTCCCAAAGAGTTGAGTAATTTTTACTGTGTTCTTTGAGGACACATATACTGATTTATAAACACAGAACTAGGTCAGCATGCCAGAACTATTCAGTCTTATTTTGGAAGTAGAATGGAACCTGGCTTCAATGTACACCCTTTCTTCAGTTGTCAAAGAATAAAGATCATTAAGATGTTGTCTCTGCTGATGTTCAGCATTAGCTTGTTTTGCCTTCTACCAGCCACCCTCCCCTGTTTACATCAGGTCGTGTATCCCATACTGAATCCATACACACTACGTGCATTTCTGAAGTCAGCACCAAGATTCCTGCCAAAGGCCAGATGATGCCAAAGGGGCATTACCTTATCATGCGATCTCCATTCCTGTGAAGGACATCTCAGCAGGCACTTGCTTCTCCTCCATACATCTCTACTCCATGTAGAAAGCGAGAGATGGTATGCTGACAGGTCAGAAGCCAGGAACAAGGAATTGTGCAACTCCTGTTCATCGGCTTTCTGTGTTAAGATCTCTGCATGGGTAGACTCCAGCCTTGAGGACCCTGGCTGGGAAGCCAGCAGCAGCTGGGTCACACTGCTACGTGGAGCTGGCCAGACCTCCGACTACAGTCAGGATGCACTCCTGATTGGGGTCAACTGAAAAAACATAGGTTTGAGATGAAAGGCAGATAGAGGACCTAGGCCAACATTAAGAAAATTGCAATTTCAGTTACAGCTACTGATGCAGCAGAATTATGCAAAATAGGTTAAGAACACACGTACACAAATTCATCCCTGAATGCATTTATTGTGTTGCCCCACTATTTTCAAAGCTGCAAAGTGCTGCCTTCATCCAGAAAACTTTTCCCAAGTGTTAATCTATGCCACTTACTAGCCTTTCATCCTCTACAGCTTCACAAGCTGCTTTAAGAAAATTGTGTGGATAGTTCACTTCCATTTGTAGGCAATGCAGAGCACAGAAGAGCACTGAAAAATAGAAGATAATAATGGTACTGTGTTTAGTTGAAAATACAAAGCACGTTTTCTAGTCATTAAAATCCCTTCAAACTGGAATCCATGGATAAGTGGGATAAGTGTCTTCTCCATTACTGAATTTACCTCTGATCATCAATTTTCTTCTGTAAATCTGCTCTTTCAGCAAAACATCATCTTCTAATGATATGCATAATGGATGGAAAATAATGGTCTAATACTGGGATAAAATGTGAATGAATCACCTACTGAGCTGCTGATGCCACCCATTAAGGGTCTGTAAAAGGTGCTAGTTAAACACAAAATGTCTGAGATTGTGCTATCAAGACACTTGGTATTTTTACATGCTGCTTTGCTAGAAAAAAAACCCAAAGACAAAGCAGCTACGTGTCAAATTCTCTAGCATTCAGGGTACTGTTCCAAATTTTTGAAGTATTATTGGTATAGTAAAAGTATTCTTAGGAATGTGGAGGGTTATCTTGAAGATATGAGGTGTTACCCCATAATCTTCACTGATTAAATCTTTGAGACCTTAGAAGAAAAAACAGCAATG
>NW_009952982.1:63418-75269 GCF_000747805.2 Chaetura pelagica | reverse complement strand
CTCCTGGCATTCATTTTGTCCAACACACACTGCCATATAATCTCCAAGGCTATTCACTTAGGCCTTGCTGTTGGTTCATTCTTTTTACCCAAACAACAAAATTCACAAAAATATTCACGTGTCATAATCTGATCACAGATGAGATACTGTAAACAAGCTTTGCGTGACTGTAGGAGGGCAGCTCAACAGGTTTTGGTCCATGTCTAGTCCCTTTCTGAGTGCTTTTGATTTACAGTGACATTCCATCAGATTTCAATCCAGAAGCACAATCTAATATTGGTTTGGAAACTTCTTTGAGTAAACAGTTCCTACGTTGCCTCAGTAAGTTCCTCCTATAACTGTGTCATGTATTTATTTATTTGGACATACAGTAAGTAGCTTTTTGAACAATTGGGAAGATCCTTTATTGTTTGGTGTTTACTTTTTTTTTACTCTCCTTGCCCTGCCCCCAAAATCAAAGTAACCTGTCAGTGAATTAGCTGAATACAACCTACTTTGCAACAGTGCTGACCTCTTTTCCCAATAAACTATCAGGTGTTTGACTGTTGTTGGCCCAAGGGTAAGAAACTCAGCTTTACTTCCTCAGGTGGGACATGCTTCAAAAAACAGTTCCTGTGCACCTTTCCATTGACTTCAATGAACTTACTGTACATTACTCATTTGTTGGCCACATTTCCTTCCTGGCCAAAGCCTTTAATATGTTATTGAACCAAAAGGAATTAGCAGGTGTTCTGTCTAAATCCACATGTACCTGCTAGCTGTGCATCAGAAAGATAAAAAGGGATTCAGCCAATTTTTTTGGTAGTTGTTGAAGTTAATTAATGTTGCGTTTTGTCCAGCTCTGGAGTCCTCAACACAAGAGGGACGTGGACCAGTTGGAATGAATCCAGAGAAGGGCCACAGAAATGATCAGAGGGCTGGAGCACCTCTTCTGCAAAGACAGGCTGAGAGTTGGGGCTGTTCAGCCTGGAGAGGAGAAGGCTCCAGGGAGACCTTGTAGCGGCCTTCCAGTACCTGAAGGGGCTACAGGAAAGCTGGGGAGGGATCGTTTGCAAGGTTGTGTAGCAACAGGACAAGGGCCAATGGTCTTAAGAGAGAGCAGGGTAGATTTAGATTAGACATTAGGAAGAAGTTCTTTTTAATGAGGGTGGTGAAGCACTGGAAAAGGTTGCCCAAAGATTTGGTGGAGAACCCACCCCTGGAAACGTTCAGGGTCAGGCTCAATCAGCTCTGAGCAACCTGATCTAGTCAAAAAGGTCCCTGTGCACTGCAGAGGGGCTGGCCTAGATGATCATTAAAGGTCACTTCCAATCCCATACATTCCATGATTCTATGCTTCTCTGATTCTATTATCTATGTTAGAGAAGTTTCTCTTTTCTCTCAATCAGTTTCAATCAATGAAATCTAGGAGACTGAAAGAAGCTCAGGGAAGGATGATGCACTGGAGAAACTACTGACATATTTTTTTTAGGAAATTGACATTTAAGTTTCTTTGAAGATAATATCAAAATATTTCATGCAGTTAGTCAGAGATATAAGCAGGTGTAAGTATATCCAAAAACACTGAGGAAGCTTGGGTCTACCTCTTGTGAAAACAGTATTTATAATGTAACCTGTTAATCATCAAAAACTAGAATTAAATCATTATCAGAACAAATCTGATAATTGCATTTAAATTTTGTTTCTTTATCTGTACTTTCAGCTAATTCCAGGTTCTTGGATTATATGGAAACAGGAAAAAAGTGTAACAAGATTTTACAATCTTTGAGAAGCTCTAGCAATACTGCACACCTTACACAACCTCTTCCCATGAACCCTGAGATCACAACTCTCATGACAAAGTTAATCCAATTCTCTTTCAGTTCTATGTTTTGTATTGTGTGAATAGTATTAGAAAAGAGCCCATTTCTGTCCAGACATTGCAAAGGGAGGCATTGACATCTGATACAAACACTGTAGATATCCAACAGGGCATAAGATGAAGTATTTTTTCTTTTGTCAAATTAATTGCATCCTAGAAATAGAAGTAACATGTGTAAGTTCTTATCATTGTTCCACATCTATTGGGAGGTGCTCCTTTACGTCATACCCTTTCATTCAATCTTGTTAACGTAAAAATATGCAATACAATGTAGTGAGGTTTGTTATGGTTACTAAAGATAAAGATCTACACATTCACCCCCTGCTTTTTTTTGAGGCAACTTTAGTCTGATGGTGTTACTCCATGCATGGGTACAGTATCTTTTCGTCCTAGTGAGTCAACAGGGTACATACCACATCAAAGGGAGGATCATCGCTCTGTGTGACTTATCTTTAAGTGTCATATGCAATCAGAGAAGCAAGGGAGAAGTTGTCTTTCCTGTCTATACTCATAGCTCAATGGATCTAGGTCTAAACTAGGTCTAGTTTAATCAACTAGGTCTAAATCTGACTGATCTGATTTGCAATTTGTAAAGCCCCATATTAAATCATTCCACTAGGAAGAATTTTTGACAGTTATGGAAAAGTCTGTCATGCACATGGAACTTCATCACATAGAAGCTAAAACATGGACTACACTGATAGTGTGGTGCAGAAGAAATTTTCAGGATTTTCTTGGATTATGTGAAATGTTGCCCCACAAAAAAGTAAGTATTATAGATATAATAAGCATGAAAATCCAGTGCCCCGCTCAAGGCTTGGATGGTGAGGAGTGAAGATATGCCAGATGGGTGACTGCCCAACTGAATTGCACTGTAACCTCTAGATAGATGAAAATTCATTATTCCAAACCATTTGCTGCTTATACAAAACATAATTTTATCTGATTTTGGGCAATTTCATATGGAGAAATATGCATAACTTCAAATAACAAAAGTGATGGGCCATACTCTTCTCTGGCATGATTTGTTATTCCTGCACTGGTGCAGTCCATAGTATAACCATGATTATAGCAGTATAGAGGTATTACACTCTGTTGTAAGTGGTTCCCCTTCGTGCAGAAATAAACACGATGAACACACCACACATGGACCAATGAAATAGCTATGTTACATTTTCTGCTCTGGTAAAGGTGCACTGAAGCTAGCTTGTACTTGTAGACAAAGCAAATCTGAAGCAAAAACAAGCAATCAAAAAACATTGCCTGCTTGGAGGGAAACGTAAAATTTAGTAAAATAAGCAAATTTAAGGGGAAAAAACCAACATATTGCATGAGCTATGAAACAAGAATGATTGGTTTCATGTAGATGTGCATTATACCAAATCATAGAATTGTCATAGTTGAAAAGGACCTTTAAAATCACTGAGTCCAACCATGAACCAAAAAAAAAACAACCAAAAACACCCCCCCCAAAAAACCACAAACCTTGGCCACTGAAGTACCAAATCTACATGGCTTTTTAATACCTCCAGGGATGGTGACTCCACCACCTCCCTGGGCAGGCTGTTCCAATGCCTGATCACTCTTTCAGTAAAGAAATTCTTCCTAAAATCCAATCTAAACCTCCCCTGCTGCAATTTCAGACCATTTCCTCTCATCCTATCATTATCCACTTGGGAGAAGAGGCCAACACCCACCTTCCTACAACCTCCTTTCAGGTAGTTGTAGAGGGCAATGAGGTCTTCCCTCAGCCTCCTCTTCTCCAAACTAAACATCCCTAGTTCCCTCAGCCACTCCTCACAAAATTTGTTCTCCAGACCACTTCACCCACTTCATTCCCCTTCTCTGGACATGCTTCAGCATCTCAATGTCCTTCCTGTAGTGAGTGGCCCAGAACTGCACAGAATACTCAAAGTTTGGCCTCACCAGTGGTGAGTACAGGGGCATGATCACTTCCCTGCACCTGCTGGCCACAGTATTCCTGATGCAGGCCAGGATGCCACTGGCCTTCTTGGCATTAAGTATCCCAGCCTTTTCCTCATCCTTGGTTGCAATGACCCTCTGCATCCAGTAAGGGATGGCTATTCTCCCTGGTTCTATTTTTGTTGTTGTTGATGTATTTATAAAAACTTTTGTTATCCCCTATGTCAGTGGCCAAGTTGAGCACCACCTGGGCTTTTGCCTTCCTAATTTTTTTCCAAAGGTAGTGAACTCTCCTTTTTTCTTGAGCCTCAGCAAAAGCTCCCTGTCAGCCAGCCTAGCTGTCTTCCCCGCCCATTAATCTTACACCACATGGGGACAGCCTGCTCCTGGGCCTTTAAGATTTCCTTCTGCAAGAGCATCCAACCTTCCTTGACCCCTTTGCCCTTCAGGACTGTCTCCCAAGGGATTCTTTCAACCAAGGAACAGGCCAAAGTCTACCCTCCAGAACTCCAACGTGGAGGTTTTGCTAACATTACTCCTTACCTCACTAAGAATCAAGAACTTAACCATTTCATGACTACTCAGACCAAGACAGCCTCCAACCACCACATCTCCCACTAGTACTTCTCTGTGAACAGGAGGTCTATCGAGGCATGTCCCTTGGTAGTCTCACTTACCACTTGTGTCAGGAAATTACCTTCCACACACTTGAGGAACCTCCTAGACTGTTTTTTCTCTGCTGTGTTATATTTCCAGTAGACATCTGATAGGTTGAAGTCCCCCACCAGAGCAAGGGCTGGCAATTGCAAGACTTACACCAATCTCTTATATAATACTTTGTCTGCACCCTCATCCTGGTTGGGTGGTCTATAGCAGATTCCCAACACAATATCTGCCTTATTCACCTTTCCCTTAATCCTTACCAATAAACACTCCACTTTATCATTACTATAATCAAGCTCTATATAATCAAAACACTCCCTAACATATAGAGCCACTCCACCACCTCTCCTTCCTTGCCTATCCCTTCTGAAGAGCTTATATCAATTCATTGCAGCATTCCAGTCCTGACAGTCATCCCACCATGTTTCCATGATGACATAACTATCCTGCTGCACAGTGGCTTCCAGGTTCATCCTGTTTGTTGCCTGTGCTGCATTAGTGTAAATGCACTTGAGCTTCAACTTAGGCTCATCTCTTGTGGGCCTGGTTTTATCCCGTTCCCGCTTCACGTCTAGTTTAAAGCCCTGTCTATGAGTCCTGCTAACTCTTGCACTCATTATCGGTGACCAGTTCATATCATCTCTGATAGATAGAAAGGGTTGAGAACACACAATGTCCTTTCTTTCAACAGGGACATTTTTTCTTTTGCTTTTCTTTTGCGGTTTTCATGGAACTCGTAAGAACCTAGGGCCTCTGGGATCACATACATCTGTCAGATTTCACTGAAATCAGCCACTGACTTCAGGTGTCTGAAAACAGCAGACGAATAGATAGACAGACCCACACTGCATTACTGAATACCTTAACTCCCACAAAGACACCTGAAACAAGAAGAAAAAACCCACAGGTTTTATTTACTGCATTAGACATGTGGAAGCAGTGGGTTTCTATACTCACTTAAATGTACATTTGCCCAATATTCTGCTTTTATGTTCCTCCTTCTGTTCCCAACTTTAGCACATCATTGAAACTGAGCACCGCAACCTGTGGTGGAAGAAGACCTTAAAGACAGAAGTGTAAAAATGACCTTAGCACAGCTGAATCTCCAGAGGATTTTTTTTTTTTTTCCCTATCTGTGAAAGCTTTTTGAACATTACAAGTGCCCGCTTTGCTGACATTAAGAATGCATCTCACAAAAAAATGGTGGTCCCTTTTGAAACAGCAATCAGTTTTTCTTGAACTTCCATGCAGTAAATAAATGCAGTGGAAACAAGCAAATGGACTGCAAGTCTCTCTTTCTTGAACAATCCAAGTCTAAAAAATGCATCAGGGAAAGAATCAGAGTACAGTCTGATTTAATGTGTCTCTATCAGGTCTATATTTTCTTCAAAGTGTGGGTACTCTATAAGATAACTTACAATAATATTGTTCCCAGCTTTACTACTTTACTGTCTCTGCTTTTCAGCAAACATAACTAAACTATTAATATTTACCTTCAGCCATCACCAGAACACAAATACTTCAAGTTAGAATATCCCTAGTTACAGGCTTGGTACCTCTAAATACTGAAAAAAACTCATTCAGAATCCAGTCCCATGACTGCATTATAACTGTTAATGCTGACAAAAAAAAAAAAAAAAGGGAAGTTTTTTGACCAAACTGATCAAAAGAAAAATAATTTTAAAAAGGAAATGCAAGGAATACTTTAGTTCATAAGCTAGCATATGGGGTGTTCCCAGGATGCCACAGTTACTCATTAATAATGATACCTAGGATTGCCATTGTCACTTAGCAGCTTTTGGGCTTCGAAGCCCAGGGCTTTCTTGGAAGCAGGACTCCCCCAGCCAGTACTCTGGTACTGATGGATTTTTACCAAGGGTTTCAGGTTTAGATGTAAAAAACATACTATGCTATTTGCTTTAAAATCATTCAGAGTTTGTTTTTGGATTGGAATTCTTGATCGTGACCTTGTCAAAAAACAGACTTACAAGGTACTTATTAAACTTTCCAAGTTAAACATTTTCCCTGCACACACACAGTAACAATGGTCATGAAAGCCCACAAAAACATCTGTTGAAATGTGTATTAAGGGTCACAGTGTCAATGCATATTGAATATTAGGGATATCAGGAATACTCAACTTAAAAATCAGAGATTACTAACATGAAAAATATGAAGTAAAAGCTACACTTTAAATAAGACTTTAAAAAGATTATAACTATTTAAAATTGATGTTGTAAAATGCATGCTTACAAAGTGAAATAATGGGAAGTTAGATAAAAACCATTTAAAAAAAATCAATATTACATTTCAATACAATCACAGTATTTATTACAGTATAATTGGAACTATTTTAAGCAGTCGTAATACTCTAAAAGCTTTCAGTAATAATATCATATCACAATAGTTTTTTCTTCTCATACTCAGAAAGGTTTTCTCTTAAAAGAAGCAACATGAGATACTGGAAAGAAACAGTTATTTGATTTGTTGTTTTGAAGGGGCTTGCATTTTATGTATCATCTTTTTTTGGTTAACATTATAATTATATAACTTTTATATTATTAGTATCACTAGAAACATTATTTCAAATATTACCTTTGTAAATGTAATGAAAAATACTGCTGGACTTCAAAGGATATGTGTAATTTCTAGATTTAAATTTTACCACAAGAATGCACTATAAGGTTAATTGCTCTTATTATTGCTTTGGAAGGCAACCATTTGACTGTTCATAGTAAGGTAAACCATAACATATTTATTTTATTCCCATGCTCAATGCTTATACCTTCTTTTGTCTGTCCAAGCGATTACGCAGCTTTTAGCAAGGCCTCTCAAACACTGGTTTGTGTTTGCACAGCTCTATGGCCATTAGAGTTAAAAGCTTTAATATAATGAACAAATACCTCTACATGATCACCTGACTGCCTTCTACATTCATGCACTGATGTATTAAAAAGTCTGACAGAGGCTACTAATTTCAGCTCTCATTTTGTATGTGCTTGTCTTCAACATTGCATCAGACTTTGTTCTTCACAAAGCTATATTAGAACCCTCAGCAGTGACACCAAAAGGGATCTTTTTGGGCTCTTGTGTCACATGAAAAACAGGCTTAGTCCTGATTTAGAGTGATGTATGAGTGCACAATAACTAGGTAGAAACACAGAGCAACCACATTGCAGAAGGCTTTAGGGATCTGAAGTTTGGGCATGTAAGATCACATGAACACCTCTCTTCCCCTATGCTAGTCACTCTAAGAGAGAGGATTAATCTTCTAGAGATGCCCATCTCTCTCTACGGACTAAGGGAGGTCTATATGAACCCATAAGGTCAGAGAGCTCTCTTCAGGTGGCTCAAGTTAAACGAAAGGAGTCCTCCTTAACATGACAGCATATATCAATAGAGATTTTAGTTTATGTAAAAAACACGGATATTTTTAAAAATCAGCTGCAGCAGTACAGGCTAATTTAGATTTTACATAGGTTTTGTGATATGTCTGCATTTTGCTGCTGTTGGACTGATGGCAGGGTAGACATTTTTCACTATGAGAAAAGTAGGACATAGGAATAATCTCCCCAGGAAAGTGGTGGATTTCCCAACACTGGACACTTTAAAGACTCAGCTACACAGTGTGCTGGGCCATTTAATCTAAACTGTGATCCTACCAAGAAAGGTTGGATGAGATTATCCTTGAGGTCCCTTCCAACCTGGCTTTCTATGACTCTGTGTCTTTAGGAACTAGGACGTCATTTTGCTTGGTGATTCATGCAAGTCACGGAGAGCTCTGAAACTTTGACAATGTGCTGAATATAGGCGAGTTACAACTGGGGATACACTATTCAGTAGTGCTTGAGTGTACTATCTTTTTTAGTAATTTATAATACTCTTTGAAAGTAATATGAACAACTGAGAAGGAAGCCATTAAACAGACGAGACACTACATAATGAAAATCACCATGTCCTTTCTGTTTTAGGTCCTTTCTGAAATTCTTAGATCACTCACTAAAAAACCCAACAAAACAGCTTGTTTCTGCACATCAGCAATATCTTTCTTAAATAAGTGATACAGTTAAAAAGGCAGCACAACATCATAAAGGCATTGTTTCCCTTCTTCAGACACTAAGTAGAAAGACTTAGAAACTATCCCTGTTTATCTGGTGTTTATCTCAAACATACATGAACTACTAAAAGTAAAAAGAAATTATTTGCAGAGAACAAATATCTGTTACCTTATCTATTTTTTCTTCGGGCTACTGAATCTTAACTGGCAAATAAAAATGGTTTTGTGGCTCTGAGCCTTATCAGTCCTGATCAGAAACGTTTATTTACAAGCAGTTGCTCAAAGTTGACTGTATTATACAGTAAATTCAAGTGTTTTATAAGCAAAGAGTCAGCATTTAAGCAAACTGATAAAACACCTTTTACGTGAAGAGTAGCACATCTATGCTTTTGACCCAACATGTTTACTTACAGCCAGAGTATTAGTCTCAATCTAGAGGTTTCATTACACCACAGTAGCAGAATTATTTCTAAGACTGACAAAGCTAGCTCAGTCTAGGCCAAGGGTAAAATAACATAGATTCTCTTGGTTCATTTGAGATACATACAGAAGTTCAGAGAGGACATGCTGTGTCTCCATCTTTCCTAACTTGTCACCCTGAATTCCCCCAGAATTGCCAATCCCTTCTGCAAACTTGTCATCACCCTGTGTCTGCTGCTTTTTAGGATATCCTTCACATCCACCTATTTTGGAATATCAGTGGAGCTCCTTCACATAGGTCAGCTACATGCACATCAACAGCAGTAAACAAAGCTGCTAGCTCACCCTGCAGCCCCTAGCCACACGCACTGGGTGGCTAGGTCTTTCTGGCCAGTAGACGGATACTTAAGATGCCATTACACAAACCTTCAGGTTAGGTGAGGTAGGAGTAGATTCCTCATATTGGTGAGATATTCCTTTTTGCTGTCTACTGTGGGGTTTCTTGCACTTTCCTTGGAAGAACTTTCTTGGCTAGTCATTGCCAGGAATTGCAGATTTGGCTGCCAGATTAGCTTGACGCACCTTTTTGTAAATGTGTTCTTGGTGTTTTTCTACTGTAACTGTTTTGCAGCAATTCCCAATAAATCACAAAACAGCTTCTTGGACTGCCAGCACTTGAGAAGGCTGTATGTGGAGTCTGCCAACACCAATTCTTTTTATTCTCAGAGGAAGACCTATTTTATATCCCAGAGGGATGACTGTGCAGAGAGGAAAGAAGGTCCTGGGAGACCAGTGTGTGGGTAGGAGGGACAGGCAGTTCCAGCCTGTGAAAGGCTGAATCCCTGTGAAGGAGGACATCTTCCTCTCTGAGCACTGAAGATGACTTTGGATTCAGATCAGGGTTACTTTCTATTTGAGACACTAGCAGTTTTCTTTAAATCTGAACAACTACTAATTTAGAAAGAAAAAATATTTTAAATATTCCTTCCCATAATCTATTGCCTTAAAAAAATGCACATAAGAAGCATATACCCTGAAATCAGTGTGCAAACCAATGTCTCTTAGACACTGCCAGTGCTTACAGTTTATTACAAACACAGATCCAAATCTATGAAGGCACTGAGAATTAAAAAAATTAAAGAGAAAATGAAAACCCATATTGAAAATTTAATCAAGTAATCCCAGTCTTTTAAAATCTTTGTGTTTTTTTTTAATTTTCTGTATAGAACCTATTCATTTTTCTCATTTTCCCCTAAATTTACCTTAAAACCCACTTCCCTACTGTTTCTTGGGGGATGCTTATGTTCCCAAATTCCAACATAAACAATTGGTCTTCTTTTGCACATCTAGACATAGTTTAGGAGTGTTTTAACATGGTTTGCAATCTGTTAACACTGCCTTGTGAGCACATTTGATCACAGAGGTAGATGGTAGGCTTATTTCCCTGCTTGTGTCAGCGTTACAGACTTCATCTTTAGTCAATACCTTTTTTAAGACACATACAGTGCTTATTAGAGACTGTGCATGTCTTCATCTTATTGCAGTGGTTGGAACTTACTTAAAAGTCCCACAAACACAAAACTAGAACCAGGAAAGAAGATGCACTTTCCCGTGACATAGTTTCTCCATTAGCAGCAAACCCTCACAAAACCTCTCAGTGGGGAGTTAAATTTTGACATGAAGCATTATCTTCATGAAACATTTAAAGTTAGAGTTAATAGACTAGATCCCCCACTAGCTAAAACTCAAGGTAAGCCTAGTGAAACTGAAGGAGCACAGGTTGCTGACAACAACTGCAGATATAGCCTGTTCAAGTGCCTCCTTCAAATCATGGCCATTTTTTCTTACTTATATGCCAAATAGAGTTATAAAGGCCATATAAGCCAGGAAAGATCCCCAGAAATCCCATGTACCAAAGAATTTTATTTCCCTGTGGCAGAAAAAAATCAAAGGGCTGACTGGATAAGGCTTGTAGAGTTGCATCCAGTTAGGCATGCTGGAAATTAACTCCTCTTTTACATATCTTTATGTTTATTGTGTTTACTTCTCTCATGATTTTTGAAATCTTCACCAGTTGAACTTGTTTTCTGTTTTGTGACTTGTATGTTGTGTTTGTTGCCTCCTTAGCTAAACACAGATTAAAAAAAAAAAGTTGAGAAGAATTTTATAAATAAGGTTGTTGCTATTATTTAATAAGTGAGTCAGCTGTATGAAATATAGGGGCATAGAGGCATCAGCTACGTTTAAGTCAGGAAGATAAATATAACCTTGGGGTTCATTACACTAAGAAGAAAAATAATATTAGTCACCTCTTTCCTGTCAGAAACAGAAAGGCATTATTTCATATCAAAAGGAAAGTAATTTTACTATTAAGTTTCCTAATTCTTTGATAAGCAGAATGTCCTTTGTCTTTGAAAAAACGAAATCCCAAGTCTTTTGCTTACATTTCTCCATCCTGTTTTTGGAAAAAAATTCTTCGAAATTTTGAAGCTGTCTGAAGCAAGAGAAACACATGATCCATTAATTACAGGGCTTGGTCCTTTTTTTTTTTTTCTTTTTTTCTTTTTTTCTTTTTTTCTTTTTTTTTTTTTTTCCCCCAAATTCAGATCAGCTTTGAAACAGCTTTCTTAATTTTTTAATCTGAGTTTGTCCTCTTTGTCCTCAGTTACCTGTTTCCCAACATAATTTGCTCCTTGTATGTATTCTCTGAAAGCAGGAAGACCAATAGCCCTTGTTCATTCCACATTTACCCCGACCCACCTCATAATGCCACCACATGCTCTGCTACTGTACTAATGCCAAGGGAGCTCTGCTTTACAAAGAAAATCAGGACACCAGATCTTTAAATATCTCCTGGAACACACCTTTAATGAGTTAACTGGGGACTGAGAAGTGAACCAAAGAAAACTGGAGCTAAACATTATCCC
>NW_009952982.1:37732-63396 GCF_000747805.2 Chaetura pelagica | reverse complement strand
CCTCCAGGCTAATGAAAACAAATAAATTGTATTATTTCCTGTGTTGTATTTTCCAAAAAATCCCTTTCTGCTGTGACTGAAACACCACTAGAGACTTCCTTCTCAGCTGCTGAAGGACTTACTGAGGTGGCCTTTATAAATGTGTGACTTTGAAGAACAAGGAAGAGAATCAGAATGTCCATGTCACACACAGTATAGAGTAAAATCTACACAGCTGGTAACACAACTCAACATCTCTTCCTCAACTTTCCCCTCAGGAGCATGAGAAAGACCAATGGTGTAATACAATATGTCACATTATTTGACTAGTCCACTGTAGGACTGACCCTTTGCTTAACACCGTGTTAAATCATTCATGAACAGATTTCCTTTCCCCTTTGCACGTGGATTAAAGAGAGAGGAGGAAAGGGGAAAATGAGGATGTCATACCAGGAACAAAACAAATGAAAATACTGTTGCATGGAGAGCTAAAATTCCCCAGCCTGCTTTCCCAATTTCTACTGGAGCAATATGTGCATTTGAGAAGGTGTGTCTGCTGACTTTTCAGCCTGATACACCAACAGAAATGCTTGCTTCACTCTCCGTCGAGCATTTATCTCAGGAAATAGTACCTCATCACCTACAGGCATTCAAACTTCTGTTCCAAAGAGTGTCAAGTCATTTTCTGTGCACAGACAGAGCAGTCCCTGTTTCCTGCAAATGACCTAACTTCCAGGTAATGGCATGTTAAAGGGGGCTGTTTCCTGTACAAGGCTGAAGACCAGCAGGAAGTCACCTATGAGCATGTGACAAAGCCAAAATACTGTTCAGAACATGTCTATGTAAATTTCAACAAGGAAGAGACCTAATTTGCAAGCATACAGGGAGAGCTGACAGAACCTTTGTGCAGAGTACTGTGTTGTACAGGTTTTTGTCTGAGTGATGGTAGATATGTTCATGATTTCACCTGGGAAAAGCTGTGTGGGAGATCAGCAGAGGCTGCAGAACCTTTATGCTGTTCCTACAGTTCCTCCTCTACCAGAAGTATAAAACCCTAATAAAGACCTAGCTTACCTCCAGTGGTCACAAGTCCCTGAAAAGAAACTTGAGACCAGCTTTTCAATGTACTTATTTATCATGCGAAGAAGAACAGATGCCAAGAGCTCTCTGTCTCAAAACACACCTGTAAGTGGAAGCAGTGCTTGCTCTGTCCCACAGGCAGGCCTGAGGGAGCATCATGTCCGTCGTTATTCTTACTTCAGGTTGCATCCTGATGGCAGTGCGCAGGATTTTCCTCCTCAGTATTTGAAGCTCATCCTTGTGGTTTTGTGCAAAAGATTACCTACTTACTCTGCAGAGAATCTACAACAGTATTTCTGAGAAGTGCACCTTTCACCACATGGCTTAAGAAATTAAAAAGCTGAGAACAGGCATGGCAGATGCCTCTATTCAGCTGTCAAGAGGCAATCTGAATTTGCCTGTATTTGGGTCTGAACTGTTTCCTGAATAAGATGCATAGTTGTCTGGTTTGAGCCAGGATGAAGCCACTTTTCCTTTTATCATTTTTTTTTTTCTTTCAGTAAACTTTCTTTTAACAAGTAGCAAGGTGTTCCAACTAAGAGTGATAATAGCTGGAATATTTTTGTAACTGCTGGGATTCCAAGGTCACATCTTTGCTCTGCCGGCTCAAACCAGGACAATAGCGAAAAATAAACAGAAGCAAAAGGAAGTGATGCCATTGGGGAAATGAAGTGGTAAGACTTTCTATAAAGATGAATAAAGGGACTGCAGGAGCATTTCTCTCCATAGATACAACTGATAAGTGACAGTGGGAAGAAAGACAATGAGAAAACCACCTCATTTCTGATAGCAGCAAGTTTTGATGCACTGTGTAGGTTTTAACCCTGTTCATGAAAGCAGCTGAAGAAAGCTGAAACATTATTGCTCTTTTTGTGTTATTCTTCAAGATTTGTATCTTTCAAAATGACCTAAAGACATTGGTTTTAACCTTATAATTTAAAAAGAAAACTGCAGAAGAACCCACTGAATTTAGAAGAAACAATTTTGAAAAGAATAGTTAAGAAATTAACAACAAAGAGTTCACCAAACCAGAGAAAAATCTGAAGTCCAGGCTGAATTTGTAAAGGAGGAATAGCAGTTCAACAGAAGTACCAGTAGCAAAGACCTGAAAGTAGGAAGATGAGCAAAGGTCTTGGCATCACAGATAAGCAAGAACGTTATCCTGCATAGAGCACAAGAGGTAGTTCAGCCAACCATGATGTGCTCAGCCTTGGAGTGAAGAAAAAACAAGAAAGAAAGGATAGCTGAAAGTGCCTTTATGAGTCACAATGACTGGAAAGTAGATAATTGCATAAAAGTACATCATTCTTTTACAGCTAATAGGGGACCTCCATCATTCCTCTCAGAAATGTAGTAGTGAATGATAAGGGGTGACCACAGTTACCACTGAACCTTTAATTGAGTTAGAGTAAATGGAATTTTAGTTGAACTACACTAACATTATACATCCAAGCTAAGAATGTTATGAAAATTCCAGCTTCCAGTCACTATAAACATCTTTGTAGAAATCACAAAATCCCCCGTTGAGGTCAGAGGTTTTTAAGGTGCAAAGGAACAAAACCTTGTTTACAACATATAAACATTTTTATGTTAAACTCTCAGGTTGATTCTGTGTGGAATAAGGGATAAATTAATACTGAAGTTTTTCTTGCAATTGAAGATATTTAACCTAAAAAAAAAATCCTTTCTTTCACTTGAGTAACTAATTTATTTAGCCTTACAGAAACTTACAGAAACTTGAGACATTAGCCACCTACCACGTTTGATTAAAATTGGCCAAAGGTCCAGAAAATATTCTGGGGAACAGACAGAAGTTCACATGCATTATTATTGTATAACACGTATTGCATAAAGAAGAGGTAAATATTTAAAAATTACATTTTCTTTCCTACTAACTCCTGATGGTAAAGGTTGGAGGGATCTGACTGGCCATAGATATTTCTCTTTTCTGGATACATTCACAAGACTTTGACAAATACCCTTAGTAAAGTAGAGCACGTCTTTGTGTACTCACCACTGCTTCTGGAAAACACTGCTTCTCCAGACACAAGTCGGCTTATATTGGCAAGGCAAGAAAACAAAATAAATTTTGACTGTTCCCAGGGTCAAATATTTTCATAACTGACATACTGCTCCTGAGGGGGGGAAAAAAAAAAAAAAAAGAAAAAAGAAAAAAAAAAAAGTGAAAGTATATTCAGGAGAAACAAAACTGCAGGAGAGGAATGAGATGTGTATAATTTTTTAAGATCTTGTGCTGGTTTGGTTTGGAGACAATTTTTGGCAGAAGAGGACAGCCCCAGGGGTGGCTCTGGTAAGAAGCTGAGAAGCTCCCCCTGCTCCAAACCCAGCCAAGGAGCCATTAGAGGGACATTAGATGCGCCTCTGAGATTAACATATGAAATAACTGAGATAAGCCCTGAGCAGAAAGAAAGAAGAGCTGAGCTGGAGAGGTGAAAGGCAGTGCTGGGGTGAAGATCCTGTGTGGTTGGTGAGGAAGGAGGGGAAGAAAGTTTCCCTGCAACCCATGGCGAGATGGCAGCTGTCCCCCTGCATTCATGGGGGAACGTGGTGGAACATTCCCTGAAAGTGTCAGGAGGGGTGAATGTGGATTTGCTGTCAGTGGACTTGGATTATGCAGCTGTGGAAGACCCAGGCACTAGTTGAGTTTGTTCCCGAAGCAGCCCCCGACTCTGTGGGAAGCCCAGGCTGGAGCAGCTCCGGACCTCATGGGAAGGACTCATGAAGGAGAGGTTCATGGAGGAGTCTCTCATGGGAGGGGAGGACTGTAAGGAATCCTTCTTCCTGAGGAGGAAGGAGCCACCAGCCTGTGAACTGACTCTAAACCCCATCCCCTGTCCCCCTGTGCCACTGGGAGGAAGGAGGTAGAGCAATGGGGAACTAAGTGATTTGGGCCCAGGAAGAAGGGAGGGGTGGGGGTAATGTATGTGCATCTAATTAGTATGAAGTTAAATTCTTATTTTTCCCTAAGTTGAGTTTGTTTTGCCTGGGACATTAATCGGTGAAGAACCCTCCTTGTCCTTTGTCTCGACCCATGAGCTTTGTCCTCCTCATTCCAGAGTGTGTGTGTGTGTGTGTGGGGAGCTGAGAGACCAGCCATGTGTCTGTTTCTTTCTTGTCATGGTGGGGCCAAACCAGGACAGATATCCACAACTTCTAGACTCCCACTGTCTAGTTTTGCATAAGCATTTTTCTACTGCTTAATTCCACGGTCAATAAACATGGTGTCAGTTCTCTATGATTTCCACTTGCTACTTTCATTATAAATGTACATTGGCTTTCATTTGTGTGATAACATGGTCCTATGCTGACACTTTCTTGATATTTACTTCTTGCAAAATAGAAACTTCATATCAGCAATATGCCTAGTTCAGCTTACTCTGGAACAGCTTTGGGATTGGTTAGTCACCCACAGCTGGTAACGAGTGAAAAGCGTGCCATGGATGGCTAATCTAACTCAATGTGCCACCAACCCCTCTGGACATTTTTCCAAGGATAAATCAGGTATTCCATCTTCTACCAGGAATATCTAATGTCTGATTTTCAGTGCACTATAAGGAGTTTAGGATGCATACAGACCTGTGGTATACTTGATGAATTTCTCGCCACTATCAGATTTACCACCATGATCATGCTAATTGAAGAAATTTTTCTCTTCTTTACAGATTTGCCAGTACATCCCTGTGTGCCTTAGCCTGTAAACACATATGTATATATTTACATGTTTTATTAGATATGATATGGTATAATGTGATATGATTAGTATAATCTCAAAGGTGCCTGGCCCTATCTGCACCATACTGTATCCTTGCCATATGTCCTTGCATCCTGGTGCAATTCTGGGCAGGGCCTATGATTATGGTACTTGTCCCTCAGGTATTACATCGATGCCCTGAGTTTCAATCCAATTTCTGTTGTGTTGCTGCCCAGTCGTGGGTGGTACTCTCACCCAGAAGGGGCAATATGAGCTATCTCATTAGATTTCAGCTGCGTTTGCCCACTGTTGCAGAATGCTTTTATTGTACATTGCCCCACCTATCCATGTACTACCAGTACAATTTACGTCTTATCAACCTTCTGGGTTGCATTGGGCAGTGGTGCCAGCTGGTTGAGAGGGCAAGGGATCGTTTCCATCTACTCAGCACTGATGAGGCACATCCAGAATGCTGCATGTAGTTCTGGGCTCTCAGGCACTAGAGAGATATGAAGCTACTGGAGCAAGTCCAGCAAACAGCCACAGAGATGATTAAGGGACTCTCATGTGAGGAGAGGCTGAGAGAGCTGGGATTGATTAGCCTGGAGAAGAGAAGGCTCACAAGTTGCCTTAGACTTGTGAATATATATCTGATTATTTATTTTCTTGCTGTTTTTCATGTTCCTGGAAGTTTTTGAACTGCTTATTGTAGGGTATGGCTGAGATATTCCAGAGAAATATTGTATCTTATGTATGCCCTGTTCTCCCAATATTTTGTAATCATGTTCTGCTATTCACCCACTTATTCACACTTTTTAGGTTTTTACATTTTACACAGAATATGTTGGACCACATTCTTGGTGTAGCTCTCTGTTTTACTTCCCACAGAGGTTCCCTTGGTCTATGCTTCTGCCAGCAATGGCAAGTGGCTGTTTTGATCCCTTTCTAGATCTACCTCAGTTACAGTTTGTATCTGACATCATGCCCTCCCAACACAGCAAGTGCTTTTCTAAGCACTTTCTTCTTTCACAGCCTGCTTGAAAGCTCTTCTGCCTTCAGGCTCTCACATAAATTATTCTGAAGTCTGTTGTAATATATTGTGTAGTTCAAACATTTTACTGAGGCATGACTGATGTATGAATACAAAATATTTAAAGATTATTGTATAGTTGTACATATTATTGTATGTAACACTGTATATTGCTATAACTGCTATTTGTCACTTTTCTGATCAGCTGAGTCAGGTAAGGGAGGTTTTGTGCAAGAAACAATTATTCTAGTGTCTGCAGATACCCATTTCACCTAAGCATTGCTCAGGCAGTGTGACATAGAAGTGAATATACATGGTTCAGGAGACCTGAAATATGAAAGGGACCAGAGGTAAAAAAGAAGGCCTTGATTTAGGTTAAGGACATGACCTAATTCACACTTAAAGAATGCACACAGGATTTTCATTGAAATCACAGAATTGTCAAAGGTGGAAGGAATCTCTAGAGAACATCTAGTCCAATCCCCTGCTAAAGCAGGATGGCCTAGAGCACATCACACAGGACTGCATCCAGGTGGGTCTTGAATATCTCCAGAGGAAGAGAGTGCTCAGCCTCTCTGGGCAGCCTGTTCCTGTGCTTCGTCACTCTCACCTTAAAGAAGTTTTTCCTCATGTTGAGGCGGAACAGGGAGGTCCTGCAAGTGGGTGTTGTTTAATAGTTTCTAATATAGTTGTGAAAGGTTGCTATCAGAGGAAACACTCCCTAAACTACATCTTGGCTTATGAATTAAAACTGTAGTCATTCTAACAGCAGAAGCCAGCTCAGTAATGGGAAGGCTTTAAATAGATGTGTTTGAATCTTAAAAATAAAATTAAAAAAAAATATATAAAAATTAAAAAAGTAGCACAGTGCTTTCTGGTTTGCTCGCACATTGTCAGGTAGGGTGGAAGCAGGCTTATCCCAAGCCCCACTGCTTCTCCAATTGCTTCCAGAACTGCCAGGGACTCCTGCTGCCACCACAAAATACTGCTGGTTACCAAGGAGCAAAACCTCACTGCTATCTACATCAGTGCTATCAGAATATTTTCTTGTATAAACTGAAACAGAAGAAAGGGACACATCTCCTTCCTACACAGGCACTTTGTTAAGGGCTGTGTTAGTAGAAGTTCAACAGTGATCCTAAGATTAGACAGCCAGAGGAGAGCAATAAAAGGAGAACCCAACTATGAAGTAAACCACATGGCATTTTCCCCATAGATGTTTCCACCCTTGGAAAAGGGAACATAAACCCTAATAGTATGTCTCACAATACGTATCAAATTTTCCACTGTGATAGTAATGTGTGACAACAGTTTCACAGAGGGATGGGTTTGGCCCTGTTGTGGGAATGAGTATATTTCATGATCTATAGTTACTGAATTACATATACAAGGAAAACTTTACTTTCAGTTCCAGACTTGGGAATTTTTCTCAAATTAGATATAAATCACTGACATTTCTGGTCAGAGAACTTATAAACCAGCATGTACATCTGTGATCTTACAAGTTTCTGTATTACTTTTTTTTTTCTTTTTTTCCCTTTTTGATTTCTAAAGGCTACAAAAATACAACAGTCCTAAGGACACTCAAATAGAAAATGAAATTTCTGAAGTCTTCAGAAAACTGATCCCTACAAGCAGATGGGCCCCACCTTAGAGCAAAAATAAAGAGTAGTTTATCTTTAGGTACAATAAGCATCATGCAAAAGCTTGCCAAAGGCTGAATAATTCCATAAAGCCACTCAACAAGAAGCCAAACTTGATTAGAAATGAAAAGTCTTACTACACCACCCTGAGTACTCAGCTCTTAATCAGGTTATCAGACAGCAGGGCTTTTCTTAATTGATATAGTGTTTTATCAAATGAGGGTGTTATCTCATTGGTGAGGTCATAAAATATGAGTCACACAGAGTCAATAGGATATCTAGCACAAAGGCAATGCTATGCATTATAGAGGCAACTGGTGAGTGTTGTGGCCCTCTTCAACCTTCAGAAAAAGTTTCTTTAACCTCATTTTAAGCTATGTCTACTATTCAGAGTAATTCTGCTAATCATTATTTGATATTGTTGCCTTGGCAATACTGTGTGGCATTTTGAACCCAGGGCCTAATTTCTCATAAACAACTGCAGTTCCACTGATTTCCAGTTGCTCCATAGCTGAGATTTGGATTTTGCTAAGCTGAATACTTTCTCTGACCACTGAGTTCTGTGTGGTTAAACTGGTAACTAACTCACTGATCACTTTTATCACTAGATATAGAAAAATTAACATTATGAATTAAGTATTTCTCGGTTTTACCAAATTTTATCTTCAGAAAGGCTTCCAGTGAGCATTGGATTTCTTATCTTAGACACCTGGCTATGATGACTCCTGTTTTTATACCTGAATTCTTGTATGACTTTTGTCAAGCTGCTGGCTTTGATTTTCTACAACTCTTAGGTATCTAACTCTTTGGTGTTGTACTCCTGCATGAAAAACTGTGCCTTAGAGTTTCCTTAGATTCCATCCTCCCCCATAAATTAAAAGAGAATGAGTCCATAAACAAAACCTAGGCATTCATTAAAGAGAATTCTATCAAAGCCCACTCATAAAATAATACTTCCATACTTGTGCCATCATTTAGATGCTAATGCTCTAAGTCCAGATAAAAGACTAACATGCAAATATTTTTCTTTCTGAAATTATTTTTTAAACCAAACAAAAATATTTAAGTTGATTTGTACACATCTTGTGTACATACTAGAAATGTTTTGCTTTATTTTCAAGCCCTTTTTAAGGCTTTTAAATACAGAGTTATGAAAATAGAAAAGGCAAAAAGAAAAGGAATCTTACTTATTATAGATAATCTCAAGGTGGAATTAACCCATAAGGATCATCAAGTCCAATTTATTGGTGTTTAATTAATCAGTGGTAGTGCTTAGACACCCATCTTTCAAGAATTAATTTCAACCTGACAAATAGGCACAGGGCTGAATTGCCCAACCTGTTACAGTGTGCTGGATTTCACTGTACAGCATCCCTAACACATAGAGTGCAAGGGACTCAGCTTCCCTGTTTCATTACAAACACAGTCAAGGGTTGGTTTACCAGGTACATTGAGACTGTGACTTCTCTCACCTTTCTTCCCACTACTTAATGCAATAATCTGGTCAGCCACATCAAGTATAATGTTTTTTCTTATGCTAGAAATGATGTTAAACATTATGTCCAATGGATAAATACCTTTGCTCTGTTAGAAAGGAGCAACAGCAGCAGGGGAATGCTTCCAAACAGCAGAGCAACAAGAATGACCAGAAGAATAGAAGGTATCAGCTGACACAAGAAATCAATAAGCCTTAAAGATTAAATCAATTATGTTCACTGTAGATTTGCAAGGATGACATTACAAAATGACCTGGAGCTTCAACTTCAAGTAAGCAGAAAAAGTGCAAAAGACCATCTCACTTATTAGTGAAGCCAACAGGCTGCAAAGGAGCATTCACAGTTAACATAGGTGCCTTAGATCCCTATTTGTATTATCAGAGAATCAGAATGGACTTAGGACAATCAGAAACCCTAAGCAAGGTGCTTTTCCCTTAAGGGAAACCTTAACGTTATACTGAATAAATTTCTACCCTTTAAGACAGAAAAATTATCCCAGGTATAATCATATTGCTACTAAACCAATTCTGTGCATACTACCCTCAACAGATCAGGTGGTAGAGCACTGCATAAGTCAGCATTGACATTATTGATGAAAATATTGTGTGCAATAAAAAAATACCTCATTCAGCCAAGAAGCCAAAGTTTGAATGTTGCTGCTTAGGTTTGAAAGCTCAACTGTACTTACTTCTGCTGGTTGCAGATTATAGTGTGAGAACTATTAAATCCACAAGTTTTTATGACAGCATCTTTATTCCAGCAGGGTGTGTTTTTTGGAGAACTTCAGTCAGATTTTGAGCTCATTGCCTGACTGGAAGTCACAGAGCCTGTGTCAATAATTCTTGCAATGATTCAGGTGATACCAAAGCAGGACAAGAGCAAACAACCCACACAAACTCGCTTTCACCTCCTCGTTCCATAGGCTTGAATTCTTCTCCCACTACCAGTGGGACAAATCATGTTGTTGCTGAAAGCTGCAGCAATGTTGTGGCTGGTTTGGTTGCACAACACTAGCTGTTAAGAGGTTCTAGGTTTGATGCCTTCTTCCAACTGGCCAACACTGCAGCAGCAGTGAATAGACACAAAACTCAACTTCAGGGTTGCAAATCAGACACCTGAGAGGGAAGACCACATTCACTCTAAAGTCAATGGAGGGAATCAAGCTCCTCCAAGTGAATATTTACAGCCTTGCAAGTATCTGACATAACCTGTGGGTGTAGAGGTAAAAAGACACAAATTCCCTGTTCATGCCTCTCAGGTATCCTGGGCCATTTAAAGGGCCACAAGGCTTTTTCATAGGCACTATATTCAGGCAACTAAATCCTACTTCTGAGGTCTAATACAGGATGTCCAAAATCAGGCTGTACCTGGGAGTCCCCAGTGCTCCTAGATGCAAAAAGATAACAGTGCTGAGGGAGGAAGCATTTGTTCTCTTTTCTAAGTAACAACTAGTATATCAAGTAGTTGGTAACAAGCTACACTTTCCACCCAATTTCAAAAAGAGAGAGGGCACAAGAATGTACAAAACTGTAAAGGAAAAATATGTGATGCATTATATATAACCATAAAAATGGTGCATCATCTGTCCAAGCCCAGTCACATCGGACCCACTGTCAACAGAGTCCATGGAAAATTCCAGCTCCTGTTTTCAAGCCACATAGAAAATAACAGCATAAATTTCCAAGCTGAAGTTATTGGAAGTCACAGGTACAAAAATTTATACTTTTATGGCACTATACTTGCTGCACTAGAGGGTACAGCAAGAAGGGGGATCCTGCTTTTGGTGTTCTGTTCCATGGGAAGGTATTAAGTGTAGAAGCACAGTGAGTTTCCATGGGCTTTGAAATCTGCTTTGAATTGGGCAGGTATGTCAATGGCTCATACCTGCTGAGATCGAATTCTCATCACAAATACAAGCCCACTCCCTCTCCAGTCTAGGCAACCCCTTCTGTAGCTCCTAGCAGAAATGCAATAATATTCATGGTTTATTATGATTACCACACAAAAACATAAATAAATTCTATCTACATCATCAAAGCTTGCTAAATGAAATGATCATTCATGGAAAGCAAGCTGACAAGCAATACCTTTTCCCCTCTCTTACACCAAGAATGTAAGACTATACAGTGTTCCATTATTTGAGCTGGTTGTTTCCATTTTCATATTGCATAAAATAAACAAAACTGAAGTATATTTCTCATTATTTGTTGTATATTAAAATTTACACCATTAGGTAGCTAGCAGGTGCTACAATGGTATAACAAATTCAACATCTTGGTGTAAAAAGTCTCACATCAACAAAATAAGAAATAGCTCAACTACATGGTAAGTTTCTGACTAATTCTTGTCAATTAATAATCGGCAGATGTTCTGAAATATGGTGTATGTAGCCTACCTAACAGAACGGAAGACCTATTCATTGTCCATATAACTAAGCAATGAATGCCTTTCTGAATTCTACGTTACTTGTAGGTCTGCCTTTTCTATCATTACAAATGTTTTCCAAATCCTATCCGACTTCATGGTATGAAAGGGAACCCTCAATTGCTTTAAATTCTCTGTGTTGATGAATAAAATGCAATGTTTTCTTTTAGACTGACTCTTATAAGTGTATTTTTAAAAGGAGGAAGTAACATTTTATGGATCTATATCTTTATTCTTCACCAGCTTGTTATTTACCCTTATCTGTGTTTATTCTCCTATTTCAGGAAAAAGATCTCATTAACTCCTTATAACCACTCTGTGACAACATCTTCTGATATGATGGCAAGGCAATGTACTTGCTCCTGGTAACCATAAAAATCCACTGTCTCAGAAAAAAAACAGTCACATAAAACAAAGACAGTATTCCTATCTCTATGCGAAAGATAAGGGTTTCTTAAAGGTCAGTCTAAGCAATTTTCCACCAAAATTCAGTAGCTTCAGCTTTTAAAGCCTATCCACATTTCAGCGAGGTCTTCAACCTTACGTTCACATGTAGCAGCTTGGGTCAATTGGGTGCTGGATCTGACTATGAACTTTTCTCATTATCAAAATAAAACCTGAAATCCAATATCAGCCACGAATATCACAAGTGCCTCAAAGTTGAAATTGCCATGAAGTAGTAAAATTAACATATCATTACAGAAAAATAATTTCCTCTTTTTTTTTTTTTCTTTTTTTTTTTTCTTTTTTTCCAGGTCTGCTTTCAGGTAAGTTAAAGAAAATAACACAGCTAAGAAACTAAAGAAGAAAAATAAATTCATGGTAAATTACTAGGAACAAGAGCTGCTCATTTGAAAACTGCTGTGTTACAGAGTTGGTATGTTTTACCATGTTTGCAGCCACTAAAAAAAAATAGAGGTATGTACACAAAATCCTACAAAGTATCTCCCCATTTGCCTCCTTGCATATCATGCACTTTATAATGAAAACTACACAAACTTTTGAAAGTAAATCAGTATATTTTTCTTTACTAACAATTCAGCACAACAAGCTGTTTTAATAATCTATTGGATCTCATTTTCAAGTTGTTTCAAATATTTGCTCATACTTTGACAAAAAGAAATGGAGATTTCCAGACAGAGAGGTACTTCAATAAACAAGACTGTGTTTAATGGTTCAGTGTGTTTGTCACTTGGACAAAATCCACCCAGGGATTTGAAAAGCCCTTAATTACAGACTTAATAAAGACTAATAGGGCTCTGCAGGCCAACAAATGTTAACAGGCAGGCAGTCTGCCAAAAATTTCAACACAAAACAGAAAAAAAATTAATGCTGAAAATACATATTGGCAAGCCTAATTATTCTTTATCCCTGTTGCCTTGAACCTGGAAAGTCAGATGTCGGTTCCTCCCTTACAAGCAATCTAACTAAGTTCTAAGCCCTCATACTCTTTCCTAAGTCCTGGTTCCAATTGCTCACTCATGTTGCCTATGTGCCAGCTTATTCCCAGGCTCTTTTTGGAAACAGACTAGCTCTCCCCAGGGAGAAACCTGGATTTGAGGGATACCTCCATTCAGGAACTTCCCTCCTGAGGCAGAAAGGAGGACTCCATGGCAGGACTAACTCCCTCTGACTTAAATGGTCTTTAAGCGTTACCCGCAAATATTCTAGTTCCATGTCCAAGGTTCACAACTCAAGTGTTTGGCATTGTACTTAATACACCACTCTCCCTTCTCATTAATTTAGACTGAAGAAGGCCCAAACTAAAGACAGAATGATTATGTTTTAATGTCACAGAAGCTCCACATAGCACTCAGAAGAAACCCAGGGCAAGAGCTTCCTAACATGAATGTAGCCAGAGGAAACTAGCCTTAGCAGCTGGAGATTGTTAGGATGACATTTTTAGCTGTGAAAGCACAGCACAGTGTTTATGTATACAAACTATTTTCAGTCTCCTCTGTATTGATCACAGAACTAAAACTTTGCATTTCATGTTAGCTTCTCATCTTCTAAAGCCAAATATTTCACTTTTATTTATATTAATCTCTACAGTTTTAAACATGCACACACATGCACATACAAGCCTATAAAAAACGAGACATCTGAAATTGTTTTCCACTGAAGTCCAACGTGCTTTCATTTCTTCAAGCATACCTAGAAAATATTCTTTTGGAAGTTTCAGATAAACACATTTTGTTTTCTCCTTTGACTTCCTCCCCTTCCCTTCCTCATCTCCAAACACTTATTTTTAGAACAAACATAATATTAATAAAACAAAGGTACTTTTACTTGCGTATTTACTTTTGTACTTTTAGGTTTATATCCGGATACTTTTTTGCTCAGTGTTTGTGGAGTGATGTAGCACAGGAGTAGTTTCACTTTCCTTTTGAAGGTTCTGATAAATGTCAGTTAGAAAAAAACAATAAACAAGACCACTTATAATAGATTGTAGAATAATTGGTGGAAAAGGGCTTAAGAACTTTCTGTAATGGAATTAAAGTAATTAGTTTTTTAGTATTTTGGTAGGTAACTCAAGCTAACTCTGTGTTCAGGCAAGAACTGCCCCTTGGGGTCTTTTGCTCCACGGGATTCCTGTCTCAGAGATGGGTATGTGGAGTTGTCATTCAAAATCTCTGCTCAGGTCCCAGCCACGGAACATCTCCAGCCTGCCCACCAGTTGTGGCAGCCCTCATTTGGTGTCATGTGATCATGCACATGAAGAGAATTGATTCCAGCACTATTGTTAATGCCTTAAACCAGTCTGTATAGCTCACCATTTGTTTGTACAGGAGAAAACATTATGTGGTGTGGGCATCTCTTACTTCCTGTACAGCTGCTCCTCGTCCCATCAAGGGAATGAAGCCAAATAGGAAAAAACATCATGCCAACAGGATGCAAATGTCCCACCTCTGGGGACATGTTTTAAGGGTTTTTTTGCAAGGAACTGGTATATAATCAGTATTACCACAAAGGAATATGGCTTGCCACTGGCTGTGGGCTCAGATAAGTTGGCCAGCTGACACCATGGGCTCTGCATGCTGATACCTGCATGGCACCCAGAAGATTTCCACGTTCCTGTTAACCCCGGATGATGGGAGCTTTTCTTACTGACTGCTTTAGAGAGATCCCCTAAAGTAATTGTAAAGGTGAAGCCTCTGATACTTTGAAGTAAATGAGAATAAGCAAGAGTCTTATTTTTTATTTTCCCAAGGCCTCGCCTGAACAAGTCAAGTCAATACTTTATGGAGATGATTTCATTCCTCTGGTTTAAAAAATAATGAAAACCTTTATCTTCTGGTGGTTTTTGGTTGTGGTTTTTTTGTTTGTTTGGTTGGTTTTTGTTTTGTTTTCTTTTGTTTTGTGACCACAGATGTCTATTTCCTGTTATACATTTTATATGTTGTCAGGAATAGAGATTTTTAAAAACTGAACTGGAAGCTTGATTTGGGGCACAAGGAAAACATCTGGAAACTGCTAACTATTCAGTCCAAAGTGTGGTGGGCTCATCACCTTCCCTAACTATACCATTGGTCCTGTGGAAGGTACCATGTAGCTTGTCCCCCTCACACAATTTACCCAAAAAGGTATGTTCTATGATGTACCTGAGTGTAGACTATTTTGGTGAGACTCCCTCTTTGCTAACAGGAAGAGGCTGAATGGGCACCAAAAAAGTAGCTTAGGTAGCATTCCTTCTTCACCATACCACTGTCTTTGCCAGACTATGGTGCAAGAGACACAGTGTGGGTAATAAAACAATGTAAGTAGCAATGGGAGGTAAAGCAGAGAGAGGGGTTGGATGGGAGTTTTTATCAGGAGGGGTTGGGGTTTCTTTATTAGTTCTTACAGCCACCGGTGTCACATAAACATAATCACTGACACAGATTTGTTGAGTTGGAACATCATGCAGACGTGGGTTTTGACACAAGTACAGGAAGAAGTCAGATTGTCTGACTCAGTCACTTTGAATGGGTTGGTATTTCTCTGTCATTAACTGGCACTTGAGAGCTGCTAAATCAGTAAATTGTTGGCATATCTGGGTCTGAACTCAGCAAGCTTGACTTGCTCATCCAGTTACTGTTGCACGTGTTTTGCATCAAGTTTAGCAAGGAAGAGGATCTGAACCAGGAACTCCTATAAACAATTTTTCTTTGAAATCAGATTACCAAGTCAGAAATGTCAAATGATGAGAGAAGACTTCCCTTCACAGACTTCCTTTTGCAGTCCTGTGCCAATGGCAACAGGAGGACCCAAGCCTTCTTATTGACCCCAACAAGTAGAAAAGTTGTTTCACTGTCAACATGAAAGGTATAATTTTATCTATGGAACATAACTAGAGATAAGATATGCAACGTAACTAGAAATATAAGGGAAGAAAAAGGTATAATGTGCTTGGAGGATGTTTACCCCAAATCTGTATAGAAAGAATAATTTGAAAATATATGGGGGAGAGAATAAAACTGTAATGTCTTTGCTTGCTGATTTTTTATATTAAGGTTCTTGTAAGGCAAAAAGTTAGCCTTCCAGGCAAACGGATGGAAAGCTGCTTCTTTTGGCTGGAGGAGGAGGAATAGAGGAGGAGCAATGTTTGTTTTTTGGAGTAGACTGGTTGCTAGAAAGAACTTTTAAGAAAAATTATCCTGGCATAATGTTGCTGACTGGTTCTTCTAGCAGCAGCCTATACAACAATAGGAATCTAGGAACTGAGAGATGCTCAGTAAGAGAGAGAGAGCCCCTGTGTTATAGGGTGGTATGCTGACTACATAGCTGCTCATTGGCATCACATCTGCAAAATACACTCCTTGAAGAGCCAGAAAAACTAAGGCCTGTGGTTCCTTGTCAAGCAGACATGCAAGATATACTGAGGAACATGTGGTGAACATGTGGGAAGGTATTTTCTTCTAAAAACAACAGCAGTTTCCCTTTCTTTTCCTTGGTCAAACTGTGGTGATAATGGCCCATCTCAGACTTGACGCCTCTTCTTTGGGCTGGAGCTCCAGAATGAAAATTCAGAGTGAATGTAGAAGGATGCTATAAGAAATTTAGGAACCTGCAAGTATCCAAATGTCTCTCAACTGAAAAGAGAGCTGTTCAACCTAAGAATTTCTGTTCTTACGTCTGTTTTTCTCCACATTTTCCCCCCAAAATTACCTTACAAATATCTTCAGACCATTGCCATTATGAAAACATTAATGTTACATTTTTAAGCTTCTCTATATAGCAAAATATGACCACAGTTACTCCAAAATCTAGGATATTTCTACTATAGGCATCACATAAAAACTCTAGCATCTATGAAACTGGAAGTGTTATTTTTGAAGAAGAGTTTATGTAAGGGATTTCACATGCATTCTGGTTTATATTGGTCCAACAAAACATTTTACACCTAGTCCAGAGCATCCTACACAAAATGGAATTAGGAATTAAACAGAGGAGCTGAAACACTCAAAGAGTGAAATGCACTTCACGGAGTCTCTTAAATCCAGTACTTAGTTTCTTTGTCCTCTTCTATTAACAGTGGAGTGAGAAATCCCCAGGAGGTCATTCAGCTCATGTAGAACCTGGAACCTGTATTACAGTTATTCTTTAAGTTACTATTCTGTGGCAAACACCATTAAAGCAGCAGTCCGAAGAAGCTTCTGACACCTGACCCAAGAAGATCAGTGTCTTTCTACTTGATTACTTTTTACACAACACAAAAGAGCACATTATACAGCTGGAAAAACTGAGCTGAGCTCTGTACATCCTGTTTTTTATGCACAGACTCTAGATAGGCCTGTGATCTGTCATCAGTGCCATGTGTCATTACCCACAGGTATGGCATTTCTTCTGTCAATATTTGTTCAAGTCTGCAAATAAGTGTATACCAGCATGTGTATGTCTCTGTGATGATTTGCATGCTGAATTGGTATTATCAGATCACAGAGGGTGTAACACAAATTTGGCTATATGTGTTTTGAAGAGCTAAGCTCCTTTCTCACCCTGTTGATTTGTCATAGATTTTTCACAGTATTATCATCTCCAGGACAAAGACAAGATCATAAATTATATGACAGAGCAGGAAAATATAAAATACTGTACTTATTTTACTTCTCTAGGTATAGTATACAACATATAGTATACAGTAATGTAGTTAGCAATTTCTCATCAGAATCTGTTTTAAAGAAAAAAATGGCTTTTTGAGTAAATATTAATTCACTTTAAAAAGCAATAGAAACAAACAAAATCCAAAGGAAATAGAAAAAAAAAATCAAGAGAAATTACTTATTTTCCATTCTCATGTTTATAAACACCTGAAAGGTCAGGGACAACAATATACTGAAAACCATAGAATCACAAAATCAATGAACTGTTTGGATTGGAAGAGACCTTAAAAATAATCTAGAACCAACCCCCCAATATCGACAGGGACATCTACCACTAGACAAGGATGCTCAAAGTCCCATACAACCTTGAACACCTCCAGGGAGGGGGCAGCCACAACCTCCCTGGGCAACCTGTGCTAGTGTCTCACCACCCTCACACTAAATAATTTCTTCCTAATATCAATGATCTAAATCTACCTTCTTTCATCTTAAAACCACTATGTCCTTGTCCTACCACTATGTGCCCTTGTAAAAAGTTTCTCTACAGATTTCCTGTAGTCTCCTTCAGGGATGGGAAGGCTGCTATAAGGTCTCTCTGAAGCCTTTTCTTCTCCAGACTGAACAATACCAACTCTTTCAGTCTGTCTTCATAGCACAGGTGCTCCAGCCCTCCAATCATCTTTCTAGTTCTCCTCTGGACTTGCCCCAACAGCTCTATGTCCTTCCTGCCTTGGGAGCTCCAGAACTGAACGTGGTACTCCAGATAAGGTCTCATGAGAGCAGGGGAGAATCACCTCTCTTGACCTGTTGACCATGCTTCTGATGCAGCCTAGGACATAGTTGGCTTTCTGATCTGCAAGCATACATTGCTGGACCATGCTGAGCTTCTCATCAATCAACATCCCCAAGTACTTTTCCTCAGGGCTGCTCTGAATCCATTCTCCACCCAACCTGTATTTGTGCTTGGGATTGCCCTGACCCATGTGCAGGATCTTGCACTTGGCCTTGCTGAAGTTCATGCTGTTCACACGGGCCCCCCTTTCAAGCCTGCCAAGGTCTCTCTGGATGGCATCCCTACCCTCCAGCAAGTAAACCACACCTCACAGGTTGGTGTTGTAGGCAAACTTGCTGAGGGTGCACTCATGTCCACTGTCCACGTCAATGACAAAAATGTTAAACACCACTGAACCCACTACTAACCCCTGAGAAATGCCACTCACTAGTGACCCCCACTAGGACATTGAGCTTTTGACCACAAGTCTTTGAATGCGATCATTCATCCAATTCCTTATCCACCGAGTGGTCCATCTGTCAAGTCCATGTTTCCAATTTAGAGACAAAGTTGTTGTGTGGGACAGTGTCAAACGTTTTTTACAAGTACACCCCATTCAGTTAGAGCTACCAGTTGTGAGTACTCAGAGAACCACTTCCATGTGCTTGCACCACATTATGATAGCATTGGATATGAAAAAAAACCAAAAAACTACTAAAAAAATAATCAAGTGAAACAGGTGAAGGAATGGGGGATTTTGAAAGTCTATTAAAAAAATGTATCTGCCATCTTTACTCCTGTACATTTAAAAAATACGATTGCCCTTAGTTTTGATTCGTTTCCTGTTAATATGGAAGTATTGTCTTTCACAAGCCACTTCCATTAGTTTTGTTCCCAAAAATATTTATTTCAAATTAAACTATAGTTCTGTTTCTTTTACCTGATTTCTTTCCTCTGTCTGTATTTTTTCTCAAAATAACATTAATTTATTTTTTAAATTTATTTTAAACCAGGAAACTTTCTGTTTAATATTTTCTCAACTTATGCTAACTAATTTTTTTCCCTTATCCTTCTCTGTACCTTTTTCTTTTTATGAGCTTCTGGCTTGCTTTCTCCTGATATACATATATCTATCTCCAGCCATTTATTGTAACATTTATGGATTTCATATGTGTGTACTCTCTTTAAACCGCTTTTGTGTTTAAGGGACAGTGCTTCTGTCTTTGCTTCTCCACACAGTGCTAATATTTGTACTGGCCAGATAGAGAATATGACATCTACTTTAGTGTGTCAAAGGGAAGAGTAAATGAGTTTGCTTTTGTTTTATTAGATACTAAAAATGGTTTACCTTTTTCTTAAAAAAAAAGTTGACACGATCTTTTCTATACGGTATGCAATTATATTTATTTATGAACTGTCCATGCTATGGCTTCATATCCTTTCTGGTCTGGTCTGCAATTCCAACATGCAAATGGACAAACAATCAGCTTAGTGCGAAAAATCAGGTGAAACAATCAGAGCTGGTGGGCAGCATAACCTCTGTGTCACTGTTTGACTCAGGTTCGGCAACAATGCTCTCAATCACCTCCCCCTCCCACCCAGGTAGGGAAGGAGAGAGAGAAAAAGAGAGAGACTTTGCTGGGTTGAAAACTAAACTACACAGCTTTAATTAAACACTAATGATATAAGAAAATATATACAATTATATACAAATATGTTCAGGTATGGGCAAAAGCCTCTCGCCTCCCCCCACCCCCAGCAACTCCCACAGCACTCTCCTTAGTTGGGAACAGTCCCAAGAAATCCCAGAGCTGCTGCTGGAGAAAGCAGAGAGTGATGAGGGTCAGGAGAGCTCAAGCCTGGGGGTTGATGGTGATGGGTAGACGGAGTCCTCCCTGGACTCCGGCCATGGACGGAAGAGAAGGGAAGAAGCAGCAAGGAAGTTGTCTTCTGTGATCTCTGACCTTCCTCTGAGCTTACGTAGATATATGGAATGGAATATCTCTGCCCAATTTTGCTGTCTGTCTAACTCAGCCTCCTAGGGGGGTCATAGATCTCCCCATAGTGTTTGAGCTGGCAGAGTAAACATGCAACCTTGAAGACCCAGCAGTTAGAAACACGTTCCACCATTATCAGTCTTAGTTGGAACACTCTGCTAATAGTTAAAAGAAAGCTTACTGAAGGGAAAAAAATCAGTAAAAGGAAAATTGGCTTAATCCTGTCTCAAGACAGGACACTGTCTTTTTAGACATTTTCAGCACATCAGCAAAAACAATGGTTTAGTGGAGGAGGGTTTACATGCTTCAAGATTTTCTTCTGCTTTCTCTGTTCATCAGTACAGGTGATACACCTATCCCTCTGCTCTGGACACACACACAAAATCCAAACAGCAGGCCCAAACAACAGATGGGGAGCTGTTATGGGTTAGCTCCACAACCTCAGAGCAACAGGAATCTGTCACTAGATGCTGTGGCATGAATAGGTTGAAGTGTTGCTTCTGCTCCTCTGCACTGTGGATACAGAAATACAGCACAGAACTGCTTTGTTTGGAAGGTAAAATTGTTTTATCAAATAGCTTTTGGGTTTTGGCTCACAGTTTTGGGAGGAGTTGCTGGCTAGGACTCACTAATTTTGGGAAATGCAACTATGAAATCACAAGGACTTCGGACACAGTTAAACTGGAGTGTGCTACCTCTGTTAACTTCCATACATCTTTTTGTTCTATGTAGCATTACTTGGGGCGGGGTGATCAGAGCAAATTCGAAAGGGACAAACGACTTGCAGAAGCTCAGCTTCCTCCCAGAGAACTATGTATGATCTGCCACACATCTGCATATGCACAGGAAATAAAGACCTGTGTTGACATGGAGTAGAAATTCTTATTCAATCCTAGAATTAATATAATGTTATTTTGGGCAACCACTGAGCAGAACAAGGATCCCATACACTGTACACCTAGAGAAGAGTTATTTCTTATGAACCACTCTCATTAATTAGTCTTTACCATTAAAAGGTAGTTGGTCATCAGAGTTAATTGGTCATTAGTGAAGAAGGTCGTTACACCATCACAGAATAACAGAAACATTTTGTTGGAGAAGACCTTTAGGAGTCCAACCATTACCTAACTACTGAGTGCAGTGCTGAACTGTGTGTAAGTAACACATCTACACGTCTTTTTAAACACCTCCAGGGATAGTGATTTAACCACCTCCCTGTTCCAGTGCTTAATTACCCTTTTAGTGAAGAAGTTTCTTTTAATAGCCAATCTAAACCTCCCTTGTTGCAACTTGAGGCACTTTGCTCTTGTCCTGTTGCTTGTTACTAAGGAGAAGAGACCAACTTCCACCTTGCTACAACCTCCTTCCACGTAGTTGTAGAGAGCTATGAGGCCTTCCCTCAGCCTCCTTTTCTCCAGACTAAGTAGCCCCTGTTCTCTCAGCTGTTCCTGACACCTATATACGTATATATGTATATATAACAGCAGTTCAGCTTTTCTTCATATGTTGATTACTTTATATCACCATATACTCAACTTAAGTATCATCTGGTTTCAATCCTCCTACACGGGCAGGTGCACCTCCCACTAGATCAGGTGGCTCAGAACCCAATCAAACCTAGCCTTGAACACTTCCAGGGATGGGGCTTCCACAACAACTCAAGGCTGTCTGTAGGTCACCCAAATCCTTCTACTTTTTTCTCAATTCCTCGTTCCTGTACTGGTCCACTTTCACTCAACTCCCAACACTTAATTTTTACTAGACACATGGTCTGAGATTCTTTCTTTCTCTTTCTTTCTTTCTTTCTTTCTTTCTTTCTTTCTTTCTTTCTTTCTTTCTTTCTTTCTTTCTCTCTTTCTCTCTTTCTCTCTTTCTCTCTTTCTCTCTTTCTCTCTTTCTCTCTTTCTCTCTTTCTTTCTCTCTTTCTTTCTCTCTTTCTCTCTTTCTCTCTTTCTCTCTTTCTTTCTCTCTTTCTTTCTCTCTTTCTTTCTCTCTTTCTCTCTCTCTTTCTCTCTTTCTCTCTATCTTTTTGGCATCATTTAATTGCCAGCCCAGCATTAAACTGACACTCACCTTTTGCGAGACTAGAGCTCTCTTTCCAATCTTTTGTGCTACTGGCTGCTACAAGCAGCAAGAGATCGAGGTGTCTTGCCAAGTACTCCAGTGCACTAAGTATCCTTAATTGAGTGGAGAGATGCAGCATTTTCAGGCAATTTGTCTTTTTACAGCAAAAATCTCTGCTGGGCTCCTCTGCTTATTTTGAGTTTAATCTTACTGGTGAATCCTGTTTCCCTCTAAAACATCATTAAACGTTGCTCTCCTGTATAATCCCAAGACAGCATTAGTGTGGAAAGCACCACTTCTACCCATTTTCCTAAATTAAGAATCATATTAGAAATATAACCTAATATTTTTCAGTGATAAGGTTGGCATTATTTGCTGTACTTACCAAAAGCCACTTCCCAGCTGGCACCTTGAACAAATATGGAAACTTAAACAAATAAAAATTAAACAATACTGCCATATTGAAACAGCACATATTTTACACTAACTAACAAAATGGGAAATGGCTAAGATGGGAATTCTATAAATCAATAATTTATTAAACTAATATAACAAATTACTATTATATCTTATACTAGCATCACAAATCATTGTAGTTCTTTGTATGAACATCATAGAATCATCATCATAGAAACATCTTAGAATGGCTTCAGTTGGGACCTGAAAGATCATCTAGTTCCAATCCCCCTGCATGAGCAGGGATAACTCCCATTAGATCGGGTTGCTCAGAGCTCCATCCAGCCTGGCCTTGAACACTTCTAGGGATGGGGCTTCTACAGCTTCCCTGGGCAACCTGTGCCGATGTCTCACCACCCTCACACTATAGAATTTCCTCCTAATGTCTAACCAAATCTTCCCTCTTCCAGTTTTGATCCATTACTCCTTGTCCTCTCACTACAAGATCTTGTAAAAAGTCCCTCCCCAGCTTTCCTGTAAGCCCCACTCAGGCGCTGGAAGGCTGCTATAAGGTCAGTCCTGGAGCCTTATCTTCTCCAGGTGGAACAGCCCCAACTTTCTCAGTCTTTCCTCATAGGAGTTTCTGTTCTGGACATGGTTCCATTCTGTGTTTCATTTATGGTTTGGATAATAGCATTTCTTGATGATCGTAGAATCAGAGAATCATTTAGGTTGGAAAAGGCATGCGAGATCATCAAGTTCAACCTTTAACCCTACCTACCATGTTGACCCCTAAGCCATGTCCCTAAGCACCACATCTATACAACTTTTCAACTCACCTACGGATAGTGACTCAACCACCTTTCTGGACAGCCTGTTCCAATGCCTGACAACCTTTTCAAAGAACAAAAATTTCCTAATGTCCAGCCTAAACCTCCCCTGCTATACTTTAAGGCCATTCCCTCTTGTTCTGCCACAATTCTGGGGAGAGAAATCCTAATTGCTGTCTGACCATTCTCAGCCATGGTTACTAACGTTTTAGTGAGTCTTGTGTTTTTGTTGCCACATGAGTCTACATCTCCCACCTCAACTGACATGCCAGACTGAAGGTCTTACAAGCACTGTCCTGCCACACAGGGTTCTCTCCACTCATCCCAGTACCATCTTGTTCCCACTTTGAGTCTAGTTTAAAGACCTTTCCATGAGCCCTGCAATTTATGCAAGAGGATCCTTTTTCCCTTTTGAACTGAGGGGAACTCCAGTTGAAGCCCATCTGTTGCCAGTGTCTTGGAAACCTCCACGTGATCAAAAAACCCAAAATTCTGCCAGTGATACTAACACTCAATGGACAGCAATACTCTGACAAAAAGAATTGGCATAAAAATTGTTCACATAGACCAGAAAATTATTAGGTGCCAAAAGTCAGCCAGGAAAGTGGCATACAGTTTGCTTTCATGTCCAGCTAGCACATTAATAAAATGGCATCATATTACTTCCACTCATTTATTCTCTGTTTACTGTTGAGTAAGTTAGAAACTCTTATCCCTCCCACTGCTCTCAGTGCTGCACAAACTTCTGTATGCAAGCTGCCTGGAATTTGTATTGCAGCTTCATCCTTATTGGAAAAATTCCAAAATCATACTTTCAATCTGTAAATACCAGTGGTTCTTTTAATGATTATGTTTCCCGCTAGTAATAGTAGAGTGTCAGGAATCCATCTGACTTAGGACTATTCTCAAATAAAGCAGTCTCAATGAGACCCAAAGTGCTGGGGACATGAGGAACAATTGTCAGTAAGCTGGATAGCTGCATAGCTCTCTAAAGACATTCTTCATTGTAAAGGGTAAAGCTCTTTAAGCTCACAGATGTTACTTGCAGGGTATCATAGTGACACATAAAGAAGTCTGAGGATATGGTTTAGGAGTAAACATGGTAGAGTAAGGTTAAAGGTTGGACTTGATGATCTTAAAGATCTTCTCCAACCTAAATGATTCTATGAATCTGTGATTCTATAATAACATGTTCCATTCAGCTCAGCCTCCCTCAGTTGAACTTCCAGAAGTCGCTCTTTTATCTTTCCTTAACCAGTGTTGTAATAATTTCAAAAAATGGTGAGCTATAAGCAATCCTCTTCTGTGATTGTGGCCAGAGCTGAAGTTGCAACATTACCATTTTACCAGATACTACTAACAACAATAATACCTTCAACTTTTTCTACTTTATCTCCCAAAAATCCCATGAGAGGGACTCAAGACAATTCTCTGTATGCCTTCTGGGGCACACTCTGTGCCAGCAGTTTCATGAAGGGTGGTTTTATTCTTTGTGGTTATTGGAATGAAGAGAAAATGCAATGCGGAGATCTTTAACTGGAGCTGTTTCTCCAGTACTGTGTAGCACACCATTTCTTCTTTGAATAGTTTGAATAGTTGCATGTCAAGAAGGCTGCCAAGAAAAGCATTGTTTAAGACTTCTAGTAGTTGAATAAATACTGTTTTCACACTATGGGCTGTGGCTCTGAGTTTTAAGTGCCTTGTTTTCAGGGAATGGCAAAGGGAAGTGAGATCTCATGCACTCAGAGTGTGAGTGCTTAATATCATGATCAATGCTCTGGCCTCCTCCCTTTCTTAGCACTTCACCTGCCATCCTGTGTTTATAAACATTGAGTTTTGCCTTACACTGCTCTAGACAGTGGCTAGGCTGGTTGTGTGTTTAAGATTTTAATGGGATTTGTCCTAGCTAGTCGTATATGTGGAAACCATACAGTGTAATTGCTCATTACACAGGGAAAGTGTCCTTAGATCCCTTTATTTACCTGTTCATTTACAATTCTGGCTCTGACCAGGTTTCTCAGGTGTTTCTACCTTATCACTTTTTTTACCAAGAGAACCAGCACAAATCTCCATCCCTTCAATGCCTCTAATTTTGAATTACTAAGCTAGAAGCCAACTGTATATATATACATATTTTTGCTTACCACCCTCCCTCCCC
>NW_009952982.1:32279-36940 GCF_000747805.2 Chaetura pelagica | reverse complement strand
CACCCTCCCTCCCCCCACCCCACCACACCTCACCACAATTTCTTTTGCAGTGCAGAACTTTAAAAGACTCATATTCCAAGCCCATGGAATTTTCCCCTAGCTTATCTAGTGGAAAAATAGATTGTCAAAGCAGATTGCTTATCAAGGTGGGTCATATCCCAGACCACTGAATTTCATGCTCTGCAAAACACAGATGTGTTTGAGAACAGTATAGTACATTTTGTATATATATGTAAAGGAATCATTCAGTGGACAAAGTTTGAGTATCGGAAGATTTTATAGGTCAGATACACTGAAACCTGTTTCTACTGCCTAAGAATTTGGCTCTTTTATTCTGTTGCATGAGAGAAAACGTACAAAATTTCCATTGGAACCAGTAGAGGGGAAAGAAATTTTAGTAAGAAAACACCTTTCATTTCTTCAGCTATCTTAATCAGTGTACATACAATAAATTCATGTGAGCCATGACAAGCTGGTTCAAACAGGGGATCTAGCCTGATGGTGCTTCAAGTCATAATGTACATAAATAGTTCACAAATTACTAAGTGTTATACAAATTGTAAGACAAAGTAATTTAAGGCTTTTGATAGCAGCAGTTAAAGCAAAGTTGAAATACACTACAAAGCATAAAAGAGTATGCTGAAATGACCACTGTACAGCTCCAATGTGGTCAAAACACCTCTGGTTACAGGCGACCCAAATAATTCCTAACAGTGGATTACTTCTCTCAATATTTTCACCTATAGGCAATATTTTGTCTTATTCTGATTCACCTTCACTTGGTGTGGGAAGAAACTGAACTGAGTTCCTGGGAGCTGAAACTTGAAAACAAAGCAGCCGAACTTATTTTAGCTGAATATCAGCCTTTTGGCAAACTGACTTAGCGTTCAGCTAGGCAAGGGTTCAGCTGCTGATGTATGCATGCTTCCTCCCTTCGATTCTTACCTTAGAAATAAAAAGTCTCTGTCATTTAGCAAATTGAGTATATAACAAGTAGAACAACATATAAATAGATGAAGGCATTAATCTCTCACTGGCATCTCTGAACTAAGAGCAGATGCTTGCTTAGATTATTAGCACTTCATCAAATTTAGATTGGTAAGTTACATGAAAAACGTACAGGATAAGAAGTGTATGAAAGTGTAGTCTGGGTTAAAGAGGAAGTCTGGTTCAACAAAAATTATCACAATGATCTCAGATGGCTTTAAATCTTTGAGTCTTCACATGTATTAGAAGTTATTTGTAATATCATTAAAAGAGCACGGAATTCACATGCAAGTTTACTTCTGCACAGCTTTGAAAGTACATCACTGTACGAAACTTGAGTTTCCTGGAGTCTTGAATACAATCCAAAACCTGTAAGAGAAGAAAGCGCTCCCCACCTGTTTGCAAGAGTGATTCAGAGAGAACAAATGAGCATACAAAGGAGTTCCAAAACTGCAGGATCCACACCATAAAAGCAAACTTACTGTTCCTGTTTCTCTTCTTGTTGAACAGAAACAGAAAATGGAGATGGACAGCCCTCAGGACTGTGCTTGTTTCAGAAAGCTTAAGAGCTTACTGTCTGCTATGAAACATATGTAAAATGTTTCTATTTATTTCGAAGGATTGTAGTAGATTAATTTATTTTTTCCTTCTTGTAAAGATAGAAGAAATGTCTCCTCATTTCAATACATTTTCTCTATCAAAAGTGTTATTGCATTGATAAGGCTAATAACGGAAGACAACCCTTTGTGTCAATATTAATCTGAGATAAACTTCAATGAGAAATCCTACTACACTTTCAATTTAAAAAAAAGTGAGCCTTTTATGGAAATATGTTTTTCAGCCATTTTCATGATCATATAATTCATTCTACAATGGAGAAGCTTCCTTCATGTCTCTGCAGCATACACTGCATAGAGTTTGTAAGACTGCAGTTCAGATCTGCATTTGATACATTACTTATTGCATATCTTATTTGCTCTAAAGCAGTGTTTTCTATCTGTAGTGTCCAAAACAGTAAAAATATTCCTATTTTATTGAAAGGGGAATGGATAACAGTAGTGAGCTTAATTTGAGTCCACAGTCAAAAATTTTCCACAAAATTTCTTGAACTTATTCAACAGCAGGGCTTAGTGACTCCAACAATCAGCACGATCAACTATTATTTCAGTCAAAAAACAGTAATTTGTTATAATATATATTGCAACCAAGGAAGTCAAATACATTCTAGCACAAGTTATTCTTGTTCTATCACATAATATATTCTCAAAAGAAGGAAAAAAGTACAGAAGACACATGAAGAACTGACAGAAGGATGTTTCACTAAAGCTAGCCATGGAGTGATATAAACAAGAGATGAATGTGCTTTGTTGTGTGGTACAAAAGGATTCATAGCGCTTCTACTCTGTACCTGGATATTTACTTCAGCCCACAAGCATGTATTAGAACTAACCACACAAAGAATAAGTCTTCAGATAACATAATGTAGGACAAAAGTTTCAGGAAGAGAAAATTCAACCAAAAATTTTCCACATATTCGACATTACTACAGTGGCCACTGTATCAGGAGACAGATGAGATACAGAAGAAGATGAAGTGCTTGAAAATCTAGAGAAGCAAAAGAAAAACAAATCAATCCTTTATAAATTAAGTATTTCAATACCATTTTTATTCTAAAAATGATGTGATTTTGACACTGTTCAGGGAGTCCAGAGTTATTTTTTTTTCCCTAAGGTGACTATAAACAGTTTACACTTTAGTCTTAGTTTCTTCATCAGAAGCTCACTAAAATCTAATTTGTATCTGAAGTCTATGTAGGATTACGTCTGTTCACTTTATTACAAACAACACAGACTCTGCTTTCATTCAGTCAGTGATATTGTTAGCACCCAAAGGAGCTGCAGAATTAGATCTACTCTGTCAAAATTAGGCAATGTCTACAGCAATCACTACCAGCTTACAGCATCATACTCCTACTGAAGATTCCTTGACAGTTGAACTGCCACTGATAAAGTTTCCTTGATTATGACAATAGAAATGAGCAGTACCATATTCTACTCCTCTGTAACCTTGGCAGTCATTTAAGGTGAAGGGAAGAAATTTCAGTCAACACAGTTCTTATGTACAGAACATAAACATGCAGCACCAGTTTTCAGTCTCTGGCTGCAATGGATCAAACCAGATAAGGATTTTCATAGTTTTCAGATCAATAAAGCTGAAAATTCACTATAAAAGAGGTCAACAGACAGTTCATCCACTGACGTATTGAATGTTTAATACAGTACAAATCTAGCTGCTCAAGTTTGACAACATTCTTGTTTTATATCATACTTTGGCATTCCAAAATGATAAGGAGACTGGACAGCTCAGCTTAGCAAACCATACAGACTAATTAGTCACCTCCATGATGCATATTTAGAGAAAGTATCTAGAAACCACGGTCTATGATAACTTGCAACATAGGGCCCAGACAAATCAGAATTTCTCATAAAAGTTCTCTACCCACCCTGACTCACTGAGGAAGGTTTACTTATGTGAGCAATGAAGGCAGGCTACCTGAAGTCATAATGTGCCATCTTTGTGTATATGCAGCATTACACAATCTCTAAGTATATGATTGAATCTACTGTTTCACTGGGCACGTATGAAGTAGGTGTTGTAGGGAAGGTGAACCCGGATTTGAGGCTAAATAAGACCATTCAAGAATGTGTTGGTTGTCCACAGTTCTCTCTTTGTCTGGATAATTGGACTGTTGCAGAGTAAATGTGGTGCACAGATGTCACCATGTTGAAAAGAATTCCATTTCGCCCTCAATCTTAATTTTTCAATGCTGTCCATGTCTGTTTAAACTGCAATTTTCACAATGACATGTTTTCTTGTAGATGCCATGCTGGACACTTCAGTATCTCAGCTGCGTATCTGTGGGATCTTCACTCTAAACATGCAAACTATAAAAATAAACCTGTGGAAAACAATTCTAGGAGTGTTAGACTGTTCACTCAAAATTACTAGATACCTACAAGTTTTCTATCTCTGACTAGCAGCATGTAAACAAAAGATAATAAACCCAAAGTATTTTCAAACATATTTTCAATAGCAATATATTACTATTGATGAACTTCTCAGGTACTCCAGTGGTGGGCACCATAGGAAAGTAACTGAGGAAACTCATGAGTCTGTATACAGATTAGGGTTTGAATATCAGACAGTAACAAAGTGCTAGGACATACACTTAAAAATAATTGAATAAATTATTACAAGCATACTAATTATTTAAGCTCTAAGAAAAACATGAACACTCTGAGAAACATTTCACTCATGTAATTTAAAACTATCTCATTAAATTTATATGAATATTAATGTTAATATAAAGCATCATACCAATAACCACATAAGTGAACAATTGGATTGTCTTCAAAGTACTTACGGTCCTGATCCCTGTGCTGCAAAAAGGTCTTGCAGAATCGATGGCAATCCTTTGATACTTACAAGCCTTATCCAAATTTCCAAGTTAAATTTAATTTGTAGCTAATTTGTACATCCCTGCATTTTGTGTGATATCTTCCATGACTAGAAGTCTTTTTTTGTACAGTTATCTAGTTTGTAAACTGAAATAATAAATATAGAAAAGGAACTTTTTAAAGTTATTTTAAAATAGAGATTCAGCACACACACTC
>NW_009952982.1:0-32111 GCF_000747805.2 Chaetura pelagica | reverse complement strand
CTTTCCCTCTATCCAACATGTTTCCCCCCTCAAGGAAAATGACAAAACAGAAACTTTAATTATTAAACTGAATGGCAATATTTGAATTGAAATAAGGCGGTGCCCACTAACATTTATACCACATCTATAAATGTAAATAATTTCTAAATTCTTGAACCATACATGGACTAAAGAATTTTATTTCCCTCTCCATGTTTGTCTTTGTTTACATGTATTTGATTATATCTTCCATCTGTTTTTTGGATAAAAAATTATTTATACTAGAGGTTTATTTCTAAGGGTTCAGGGAAGGAAGAACTGTATAACATCCATTAATTATAAGACTTCCAAAAAAACTTGCTAGTGGTAATGGTATATGTATATCCAATTCTTGCCCAGTCTGTTGTTTATATTATTACAAATGTATGAGAGTGTCATTCAGCAGAATGGTGTCTACCAGAGCATTCTAACATGCAGACATATTTGAAGTTGTGCATCACTAATGGGTCCCTTTGCAGGTTCAGATATGTTACTCAGCTCAGCACTTTTACACCCGCTTTTTTACTAGCCATACGATTTATTTGAGCCTGCAAACACCAATTGCTTCTAAGGAGTAATTTTTATTTTTACTTTTTTTTCTGGGGGTATGGGCAGGGAGTGGCACTATGGCACTACAATACAGAGTCCAGCTTTTATCTTGCTTAAGACAGTGCTGGTATGACCATATATCACTGTATAGCTCTAGGGTCATATCAATGTAGTGACACTATTTTCTATCATAAATTTACCTTGACTGTTGCTAGCAGAGGGATCTCTGTGACATGCACCACTGCACAATGTAAATACGTCCTCAAGTATGTGTGTGTACATCAATTTTTCATCTGTAATACCAATTGCAAATATTAGTACGCACAATTGCGGTGCCTGTGTTAACAAGTTATAAAGAGGCTTAAGTGTTTATCCCTTTTATACGCAAAGATATCCTGGATGTGTTCGCACAACATGTCAGCCTCACTCTGGGCCCTATGTTCCTACTCCTCATGGTACAGGATGCACCTTATTTTTTCTGCAGAACCTTCTCTTACTCAAAGCATTGCAGGGATCTTTCTGCTAAAATTGTCTTTAAGATTTCCTGATTTGTTTGTAGGCTTGTTTGTTGCAAAATTTAAATTTGAAGTGACTGAATGGGGAAAGGCTGAAAAAAGCTAGAACAGTATCATCAAGCTGCCACAAAGTTCACTTGTCATGCCCGTTAAAAGATGTATATCAAATTATGCTAATCTTTTTTAAGATGTGCATTCTTCACTTCGTAGACAATCAGCTTGCAACACTGAGACTGAATGTGTAGAAGAGCTGAACATTCAGTTTCTGCTGAAATCAATGGGAGCCATACTCTGAATGTACAGAATTGTATGTAATGCCAAATACTCTGAAAAAAACAGACCCCAAGATGTCTTCAACTGCATATGCCAAGTAGAAGATGAAGGACACTGGAGGAAGAAGAGGAAGAGAATATTGCAGAGCAGCATTGATTGCGGGTAGATGCGAAGCAAAGAAACAGTAAGGATACCAGATGGCAGAAACAGCCAGTCGTGAGAAGGGTTATTCTGTGGTGCTTAGGAACCCTAATTCTTGGGAATGACAACATGAAATTTGTCACTGGTGTCGCAGTTGCACTAAGCAGTGCTGTTTAACAAGTGTTTCATTGCAGGGAAAACACCACATCAGACCAGTGTAGGGTTACTCTGGGAATTTGTGGTAATCTCATATTATTGTGCTAATAGTAATACTATTGTCCACTTGACCCAGTCAACACCAGTCATGACATTTCAAATCTTTCCCAGGAAGAAGAATCTGCTTAAGATAAGTGCATGGGTATGTTTGCCATGCAATACTTTTTAAAGTACTTTGCATAAGTGGATAAGGATATTCAGTGACCGAATTTAATCACAAAGGAAAATTGTTCAGTAAAATGAGAGATACTAGATACAATATATTTTACTTCCTAGTCATATTGGTGTAAACTAGATTTTAATGTTGCAGCTAGATAGCTTCCAATGCTTGATTTGACATGTTATGCTTTGCTTAGGTCTTCTAAATGGCATTACAACTTTCAAGATTAACAGCTAATAGCAATAAAACCAGAAATAGATCCTAATAATATTACATGTTACCTGTTTTACAGTAAAGCAATGGAGATAAAAGCATTATGTACTTGGTCATCTACAACGTACATGCTGAAAAACAGCAGAACTACTCATGTTAAGGAAACAAGTCTTCAGATCTCAGGTATTAATGTGATTGGCTTTTCAATCAGTGGGTTTTATCTAAGCATTTGGAAGTAAAGGAGTGGATCAATGGCACCTTGTTTGACTAAGATCTACTAAAGGACATAAAAGGAGTTGTATCCCTATTCTAGTCTTTAGCTATAGCTCTATTTTTGATAGACTACATCATATCATACCATTAAATACCTACTGCAACTGTTTGAAATGTTGTTATGTTCACATAATTAAGAAAATACCTATGATGTTAATGAACAATTTTTTAGTAGAAACTGATCAGTTGCCTCACTTTCAGTAGGAAATTTTAGATAGAAAACATGGATTTGAATTTGCACAGATCACAAATCAGGGACAATCAGAATGCTACTTCAGCTGAATAAAAAGCCTAATGTCCCAGCACCAATTCTGGAGCTTAAGCTGAGCCTCAGAAGTGGGAAAATGACAAGCCAGAGAAAAGTCCAGCAGACAGGTCTTTGTTAACTTGTATTTTAGTGCTGGTGCAGAGAGAGTGCCATAGTTTTTATCAATTACAAATGTTTTTGTCCTTCCCTCGAAACAAAGCTGCTCCAATATAGCATTAGGTGAACTAGACACATTCCACATGTCTCCATGTGTCGATTACTCTATCTCTAAGAAATATAAATGAAGACACTGATTTCAATTATTACTGCGCCTGAAAGTCAACTATGCTATGACATTTTAATTGCATTCTACAGAGAGGATGTATGAAAGTAAGATATGGTAATCTCATGTTTTCTTGCGAAGAACCAGATTTGGAATTCATGAGTAAGATGCATGTATAATTTTATAACCATGGAGCATTTGATCATGAAGCATTAAAAAGAATGGATCTGAAAATGTTAACAGCTCTTTTACTGAAGTGTTTCATTCCATTTAATACTGCAGATGCAGGCAGTAGGAATATGATCCCATGAAGAAAAAAGAGAAGCTATAGAAAGTAGTGTCAGGATTTTCAGATAAAATTCAATGTCAGAATATTTTATCTTTTCTGTTAAAAAAATTAAATAAATATGTACATAAATAATTTTTTCAACTATATTAATACTTCTGCTTATGCAGTCAACTCTACACTGATCTGATCGTAAACAGTTATGTAAATTTGGACATGTTACTTCAAAACAACCTTAAAAATACTCTCCAGTGTCACCTGTGTAGGTGTATTGAGTGAATGGAGGTGAAATAAAATTTGAAGAGGAATTATTGCTTTGAATAAATAGTAATACTATTAAATTAATTTATCCTAAGTATTTTTAAAACATTTTTGCAAGCCTCATATATTTTGAAACATTTTATAATAATTTCTGATAATAATCACATAAGATAATGGAAGTTAACATGGCAAGAGGACTAATTAATGAAGTAAACACTCAGAAGTGTAATTAATGTGATCCATGATATATAAGAGAGATGAGACTTTCAGCCGAAAATGCAACTATAGGGAATCACTTCTGATGATTCCAGAAAGCTTAGTAAAAGGGATTAAATTTAACTCTAAACCAGCTTCAGCCTAATTTGTGATGACCATACAAAGAGAATCATCAGTAGCGATGAAAGAGGGATCTCTTGAGAGGTTATAGCACTTCCCTGAACATGCAGGAAATGTTAGCCTGTGTATATGAAACAGCAGCATAGCAACTGTTGATACGAATGGATTTTCAGTCGTAAGCAATGTAATGATTCATAAATTATGTTTTTCTTACCACCAGCAGAATCAATGAATAAGCTTATGTATGTTATCCAACTGAGTTTATCATACTTTTTTTATAATTAACTTTTCTTATGCACCAGTTACATCTGTTAACATTTTTCTTTTTTAGATCTTCATCCTGGAACTTTTATAATAACTGTTAGAGGCAATAACAGTTCCTTTAAATTTTCATTGCATATGTTCCTGTATATACAAGTATCTTGTGGTCATCTTCTTTTCCTCATTTAAGTAATACTAAAGTAAATTCTGCAAACTTCTTTGTCAATGATATTGCCAGATGTATAACTCCTGACTGAAACTGACTAATTCTTTTCTCAATGCCTCCAATTTTATTTAGTTACTTTTTTTATTATTAATAATCAGTTGCACTTTTAAAATGTTCAGAAAGGACACCATCTTTTCTTGCTTCTGTTTAATGCTTAAAGGAAAAAGATGTGCCTTTTATTTCCTTCTTAATGTTAAAATTACTTCCTCAAATATATCTACTCCAGCAGAGAGAATACATGTTATTTTTCAGAAAAATACTAAAAAATAGTATTTAGAGGAATCTCAAATGGCCACTTAGAGTATTCTATCAGTGATGGAAATTTGACAGTCTTCTAGGGCAACCTATATGTGTAGTTCACCATCCTTGCAAAAACAAATTTTCTCCCCAGTGTCTGACCTAAACTTCATTCCCATTTTAAAATCTAAACCTGTCTAGTCATCCTGCCAGATAATCTGGACACCATCCCAATACCTTCTTATTTGCAGTAATTTTGATGGCTTGTGGGATTATGGAATCTGTCCTCCTGTTGAAAGACTTTTTCTACACCACATGGTAAAACACTATAGCAGGTTAATTGACCAAAGAAATATAATTGTAAATAATACATAATAATAATGTCAATAATAGCTGTAATGAAACATTATTCACTCTCTCATGGTTCCTAAGATAAGGAACATTCTGAAGGGCATCCTTGCAGATCAGTCCTTTCGTATCTCTATGAACAGCAGTCACAGAGAAAACATTATTTTTATTGTAAGTATAATCAATCAAATTTCCTATGGTGAAATCATGTTTACTCAGAAGGAAAACGACTGAAGTAGCACTAAAACTGCCCGAGTGAGAAGAATCCCTCAAGGAAAGGTCCATATTACTGACACTACGATGCTGAAGCAGTCACTGCCTGACTGGTGGATAAATGCAGACCTTAGATTCAGTTTGATTGCTCCATTTTCCCAGGCAAAGTAGTTAGATATACACAGGTGTAACATCATTTAAAAAAATCTGTGTCAGATGGAACTTCCTTGGATTTTTGAGACATTAATTTCCTATCATTTACCATAAGGTGGAAAATTAAAAATAGTGAAGTGATTCATTCCAAGCTTCAGCTCAGAAATCACTCAGAAGTACCTTCAGTTGTACGTAATACATAATCCCATAATAAATGACAATTTGGGAAGACTAAGCCAGAGCAAAAATTCTTCCTGCTCACTTCTTGATATTTCATCAAAAAGACCTGTAGAAAGAAGACTCCTCCTAGAGTGCAAATACCTGAGGGAAAGTCAGAGCATCCTCTATTTACCTGTGCACCTGCAAAGGAAAACTAAAATGTCTGAAGCCCCACCTTTTAAGAACTTGTGAAACAATCTGGGAACTGAGCCAAAACCTACTCTTTCAGTATATAAGCCTTGGGAGCAGACAGGTATTTCCTCAGAGGCAGGTTGTTTGGTAGTTTCTACCAGACTTCCAGAAGATGGGTAGAGGTGGTGGGACACGAATACCACTATGGATATCAATACTAGCACTTGCCTTCATACACATTAAAGGTAGGAAGATTTACTTGCTTGGCATTTTTACTGTTTTAAAAGATCTGTAGCTTGCTTCAGAGTTTGAAACATTTTTTTTCTTGGCTTTGTGAAACTAATTAATCTATTAGCTTTATGGAAGATTTTATTCTCTGTTACAAATACTTTCCTTCCTAAGAAGAGGAAACTTAACTGTTTCAAAAATTTATACTGTAGCCCATGTTTCATCCTGTTTTCTCCAGTTGAAACATGGCTTTAGGAAAGAACAAATCAGTGGAGTCTGCCTGCATGCATTCTTAAAGATTTTAATTTTTTTTTATCACCTGATGATACAGTATTGAGAAAACTATAGAATGTTCTCAAAAAACATTGGACAACAGATTTTTAAAGTTCTTCTATACTTGCACATGAGGTTGCATAAAAGCTTAGAGCATAACGCTGTTTTTTGATGGGGTGAAAACAAATGGAATTGCCTTAAATATACTAAAGAGGCACTTAATACTCGTAAATGAGTAGAAATATTTTTTAAAATCTGGTTTACCTGTTGATGTCCCTTAAATTTTAAGGTAAGGGTGTTAGTTTTTAGTGCATTTTGATCTCAGACACAAATCTTACTGTATTATTTTAATTTTTCCCAGTTCCAGTTAATTCCACACCAACTTATGTTAGGAAGTGGTAGTGTCAAAGAACATCTCATCAAAAGACTAGCTGTAGCATTACCACACTGGGGAACTGGGAATCTGTGATGCATATGGCATGAGGCAGAGTGTTAGAGCCACACAGTGCATGGAGAGAGCAGCAAAAAACTATTCAAGGCCAGGCAGTGGAGAAGAGCCCAAGAAAACTGAATGGCTCCTAGCTTAAAAACGGGCACAATGTGTCCTTCCAACACCCTCACACAGTTCCCTGCAGCTCGGATTTCAGCATTAGCCCCTCTAGTGGTGCTCCCCATAGACTGCCCTTCTTGTGGGGATGCAGCAGAGGGTGAACCTGCTTTTTTGGTTTTCTCCAGTCAGCATAGCCTCCCCTGCAACCTGTCCTCTGATGAACTCTCACTAAGTGGTGCATTAAAAGCCCCTTGGGCCCCTGCAAATTTTGTGTATATTCCTATACTCATGCTGCAGTAGAAGTGAATGACAAATGATTTCTTCACTGGAAACAGACATTTTTGCTTCAGGGCAAAATCAACAGTCACAAATGTATCTATTGGAAAGACCTTTTTCTTTCTGTATGGCTTGTGTATTTTTCATTCTGTTGCTTATTACAAAAAGTGCTTGAAATACAGAGTAACTTTGGCTTTCAAAGTCAAGTCCTCTAACTCTAGAATTAATTCAGCCTGTACAAAAGACACCTATTTTTAAAGGCCTCTGGCTGGACAAAGCATTTTAGTAATGTTTAAAGCACACACTGAAAATAAAAAGTAAGAAAATTAAGTCCATTATTTGAAATTTGTATAAGGGCATCCAGGGATAATGTGACAATAACAGAGTAAAAATCTGCTCAAATTGTCACAGTATTTTTATTTTTTTGTATAGCTTCCTTGCAGCAATTTATCAAGAAAAACAAAACAAAACAACAGCAGAAGTTGAAGGAGCAATATATGGCCATCATGGTTGCATCTGACCTCCTGTACATGAACAGAGCTTTGCTGATTGTTTTTATATACTGACTGTTACTGTTTAATCAAATATAATCAAGAAATGATGAACTGAAAAATTAACATTAACATTTTCCTTCTCCACTACTCTTGATGCAGTTCAAGCCCAGGACGATGAACTACAAACAAAATCAAACTATGTCTCTCCATCCATCCTGCAGCGACAAAAGCGTAAGTATTTTTATGATTATCTATTTCGAAGATTTTTTCCCAAATTAAAGTAATAAATAATAAGACTACTAGAATCTTCTTATCCTAGCTAGAACACAGTTCCCCTTCACTCCTGTCCCACCCACCCCTACTCTCCTCCATCCCCCCTACCGCCCCCCCAAAGGAGACTAATCCTCTGTATAACATATTCAATTACCAGTAAATCTCTGACTGTTCTAAACTGGAGAACTTTCTCTGAGAACTGGCTCAGTGGGTCTGGTCTACTGATATGACACAGTTATCTAATGTTTAACTTCACAAAAGGTACATATCTTCTATCTAAAAGTGTATTTTCAGCAGAGGTGTGTATGCATATCACCAAGGTACTTGATAGTAGGTAATAAAAGATACATTTTTTTATGCTGTATCAGGATGACTGCATCACTCACAAGAGAATAAGAAAACTGTAACTACCTTAAACATTATAAGAATTAAGCACTACAAGATTATGTATGACATATAACTGTACAGAGCAAACACCATAAATGTACAGAGCAAAATAAGGGTAGAATGATACAATGCTGAATGATATCTTAGTGATGACAGGCTGAAACAATTAATCATTATGCCTGTCCTCCAATCTTCAATTTTTAAGGTCAAATTAAAATAATAACAAATCCAAAGTGGAAGTGTACCACAAATTATTTAATAGGAGAGAGTGCATTTAATTATTGGAACAGATTGTCAAGAAAGGTAGGATGTGTGCTTTCCCTGAAAATCCTTGAATCAAGACTAAATGATACTGTCTTCCAAAAAAACATATTGGTCTAAGATATTTTTTGGTCTAAATGCAGAAGTTAATTGCTGGTATTGCACAATTTGTGGTTTGGAAGTAAACAGATTCTACAATTTTGATATTTCTAAAGGGGAAACTGCTTCCATTCCTCAGACTCTCATGTTGTGAAAATCACATTGTAGGTTCTCTAAATATTTTATCCCTTCATTTCTGGATACAAGAGAAAACAATTGGATGTGGACATGGAAAATTTAAGGCTGGATCCTATATTTTAGAATCCTTGATTCTAAAAGCTGGATTCAGTCAGTATTGTATTTTTACATCCTTGAAGTTTCTACTTTCCATTAATTTTACCAGAATAGGATTCTAGTGAGGAAATTTTGATGGCTTTTGTCCTTGCATGAAAAACATGATTAAAGTTTCATAGAATTTAAACTGCCTTTTTAAAAAAAAATCTACTTCAAGTTGCTTGTGCAAAAGTGCTTGTCTCAGCACAAAAAAAAATTAGACAAACTTCAGATAAAAGCTCAACAGTTCTTGTCTCTCTTCGTCAGCTTATAATATTCTTCAGTAACTTTATGCTTCTAACTGTACTGAGAGACAAAGGTTCAGACATAGACTTTAACACTGCTTCTTTTGTATCACTATTGCAACACTGTATGCTAAGAATCAATTGCTTCTTTAGAGTTCAGAACAAGAGGGCCAGCATCAGGTGCGAGTCTTCAACAAATAATGGAAGGAAGTACTACAGCCAAAGAGCACGGTCTGTGGGAGTTGGCCGGTCATGAAATACATAGAAAGACCAAATGAAAGCATTGTGTAAAACCCACCAATAAAACCATGTTAAAGCTTCCCCCTTGAGTATAACTAAAGTAGAAGGAAATGTTAATCACTAAAGAGACTTTGTAAACTCTATCCATTTTTAGGACTTCCAATAAGATTAAACTTGATTGCTTTTTTCCCCCCTTAGCTTTTCCACCAGCTTCAAATTCCAGAGAAGTGACAATCATTCCACCTCTTCAAAATGCATTGAAAGTAAAAGGTAAATTAAACCAATTCATGGCTCAGCTATCTGTGTTCTTGTTGATCACACAGGTAGAACACAGAGTGACTGAAGCTGTGTAAGGTGCTTCAGCATCATAAAATAGAAAATGAACAAGAAAAGTAGCCAGTTCATCAGGTAACAAGGATAATCTAAATGTGAATCCCATATACTGGCTGCAGTTTGTTAATATGATGCAGCTATAAAATAAAATAAAAAAAATCTAATATATATATAAATATATATAACATATACAATATAAAAATACATAATATATACAATCTATATAAATATATGATATATACATATATATTTCACACATATTACACACATAATATTGGAATAAATAATGAACAATATTTCCAGTAAAGAGAGGGAAATACTGACGTGTTCAAAGCACCAGTGAGATATCTTATGAAGGGTGCAGGCTACAATTCTGACTACCCATGTTCAAGCAGGATAAGTATAAATCTGGAAGAGATGTAGAGGACTCTGAGGATAATCAGGGAGATAAAAGAGGCAGCTTGTAAGGAAATGAAAACTGAAAAGAGATATGTGATTTCTATAATGGGCAGGGGTAGAAGCAGGGAGTTGGAAATCTGTTGAGGTGAAGCATAATATTGGCACAAGAACAAGACATACATGAGACAGGAATACATTTTAGAAGATGCTGGCAAAAGTTGTCCTGCCATTCAAAAGGTGTGACTATAAGTGACCTTCCCTAGTAGGAATACCAGCTGGTTAAAAACTAACTTTGAACTGGTTTTATGGTGAAACTTCAGAACTTCATACACATAGAAAATTGTTTCTAGAATATGGCCATATCATTGGATAGACTGAGCTGGTAGGTTTCTTCTGATTTTAGGTCCTATATCCCTGTGCAAAGCAGATTAAACACAAAGGATAACTGAAAAAAAAATAAATAACAGATTGATAAACAAATAGCTTGATAAGAAGAAAACGAGAAGTGAGGCTTTTCAGACAGAGGCTACTGAAAGAAATAGAAGGGGGAAAGCAGCTGAAGGGAGGGTATCTACAGCATATTACAGAAATTTCTTACTACTTATTTTGAATCCACAGCTGGCAACCCCTATCACAATGGCCGTGTGTGCAGCACATGGGGAAACTTCCACTTCAAGACCTTTGATGGGGACATCTTTTACTTCCCTGGGCTTTGCAATTACATCTTTGCATCCAACTGCAAGTCTCCCTATGAGGACTTCAACATCCAGATTAGGCGCACCAAGGTGGAAAATGCTACCATGATCACTCATGTCATCATGAAGCTGGAAGGCACAGTGATTGAACTGACCCAGGGTTCTGTTCTGCTTGATGGCAAATCGTATGTTCATAACTTGAAAATTACATCACTGCTCTTGTTCCCAGTGGCTCTATGAGAGTCCTTTTCCCTCATCTGATCTCAGATTGCTCTCAGGCAGTGCTCTCAGGTCCTTCCTGAAGTATCAATAAAAATAAGAGGGCCTGACAGTAAGATAAGCACCACTTCTGCAGATTACCCATCGTCTGTTTTGTTCAGATAAGCTATATCACAGATGTTTCCCCAGTGCTACAATTGTGTATATATATACATATAGTTGATTCTAAAAGCAGGATTCAGTCAAAGGGTTATATTTTTACACCCTTGAAGTTTCTACTTTCCATTAATTTTGCTAGAATAGGATGCTTATGAGGAATTTTTGGTGGCTTTTGTCCTTGCACTGAACAGTATGCAGTTAAGCTGTTACTCCAGTTTGTACCTGTGCTCATTTAAATTGAGCTAGTCTGGAAACTTGCTATCTATGTAACAACGGTTAACACTGACTTTGGCATAGGGTGTGAAACCTGTCCAATAGGCTGAATAAATATTTGGGCAGCTATCCCACAGTAAGTTGTGTGTTATAGCAGCTGTGTAGAGCAAGCAAGTCTAAAGGTTATCTTGAGTACACATTTGTGAATGGCACTCATGTCACAGAAAGCCTAAAGAGTCTATCCCTTTATTATCAAGGGCTTTAAAGGAGTAAATAGCAATATCCTGAAGCATATAGCCAGCAAAACAGAACCTCCCAGCACTTTGTTGAACAATACAACCAAAGACACATGCCAACTTTTTACCTAGCAAAACACCATTAACAGAGATAGGCAAAAGGAACAGCAGGGAAAGCGAGGCTGATCCATTTGCACAATGAGAAACAGCCAAAAAGGTTAACAAACTTGTGTTGTCTGTATTTAGTTACAGCTGTGACTAATTTCCTCATGTATGCATGTTAAACTTCTTAGAATAATAAAGGGTATCAGTGTAGATATTAATGGATATCCTGTCCCTACCCCTGCTGAATGATGGTGATCCAGCCATATGGGAATCTTGATACAGAGAAGTAACAGCTATCTGAAAGTTTCTGCCAAGATAGGAGTGACCTTCCTTTGGAATGAAGAGGACGCTCTCCTGGTAAAAAAAAAATAAATCCAAAGCATGGCAGAAACACTGTATTTTGAAAATAGTCTCTTTACATCTTTGCAGTCTTTATCACCCAGGCACACATTAGTTACTTCTGGATTTGTGTCCATTTTACGTGTACTGTTCTGTCTTCCAGTCTTCTCCCAGTTCTCCTTTTTTTTTTTTTCCTCTCAGGATCTGCTCAGGTTCAATAGATCCCCAATGATAATGTTCCCACCTCACAGTAAAGTACTCCTCAGATTTCAAACATGGCAATGCTCTGATGTTCACAATCCCAGGGCTAGAAAAACACCAGGTTTTTCTTGGAGGTCACTAACTCCCCAGTGGTGCCTGCCTTGTTACCATATGTTGCCACATGATACATCAAATTTTGAGTACATGAGAAATACTGATATAGGCTGTGTTACTATCAAGGCTGACACTACTATGAACCTAAGCTCTCTTTCTTAATTTCTTCTAGGTGGAACTAGATAAGAAATATGCCAATCAAACTTGTGGACTTTGTGGGGACTTTAACGGAGTTCCAATTAGCAATGAATTTATTTCAGAGAGTAAGTAAAAAAAAAATATAAATCAAAACATTATTAAGTACTGGTGTTTTGTTTTCCTTCCTTTTAGCAATACACTGTAACATAGGTTGTGGGTCCTACTAACTGCAAATATAGTGATATTTCTTTATGTTTTCTATTATGTCAGTTCTTTATAGAGTCAGGGCATTGAGGTGTATTAGGCTTCTTCCATCACTGTTAGATCACTGAAGACCTGCCACATGCAACTTTCTATTTGTTTTCAATAACTACCTTGCATACCTTCTTCATTTCCTTTTGCCTTTCATATTATAGTGATATTCTTTGGTAATCACTGTTCATGTCACAGTGGGCAGTGTCTGAAGAGAAAATATCTCCATGAAAAAGGCAGTAAACCAGTAAATATTATGCTACTATTTGAACTTTTTTTTTTACAGAGGTAAAACTGACTTCCATACAGTTTGGGAATAGGCAGAAGATGGATGGACCCACAGAGCAATGTGCTGATCCTGTTCCTCCTGCTGTTCTGATGAACTGCTCAGCTGAATTTGTAAGAACATCTCAAAATCTGTTTTCTCACTGTAAATACATTGCTCCAGTATTTGGAAAAAAAATATGTTAGAATTGGGAAAAAAAAAATAGTATGACTATGACTCAAGTGTAGGTCTGGAATAATTTTTTTTTTTTTCTCAACTTACTTTTTCATTCTCTGCCAAAGTGAATGCTAATAAGTTACATTCCCCTTCCAAGAGAAGTCAGGATATTTTAATGAAAGAGAAATTCACTGAAAATTTCATAAAACAAAGGAATTGTATAATGCTTGGGAAGTCACCTGAGCTGAAAGTAACTCAAGATATGGGAAGATATAGTAGTTAATTGAAAGAGTTCTATGTGTACTTGTCCTACTGGTACACTTTGCATTTCTTAGAGCTACTGTTGGACATGTTTCTGGACCAGATGGACCTTTGGTTTGTTCTGCTATATGTCAAATAACCAGTCTAGTATTTTCTAAACACTTGTTTTTTTTCTTTCCCTCCTAGGCTTCTATCTGTGAGACAGTATTAACCAGTAAAGCATTTACAAGCTGTAATGCACTTGTGAATGTTCAGGACTACATTGAAACTTGCATACAAGACCTATGCCACTGTGATAGCTCTATGGCTGACTTCTGCATGTGCAACACCTTTGCTGAATACTCCCGGCAGTGTGCTCATGCAGGCGGACAGCCTCTGAACTGGAGAACCTCAGAACTGTGTCGTAAGTATCTTGGGAAAGGACTTTCACTTGCATTTACTACCCATATCTAGTAAACAAATACGCTTTTTTCTTTTTTTTTTTTTTCCCCTGAAGAAGACAGCTGCTTAAATATGCATGAAATTTTCACTAAACCAGTTTTAACCTGAGCATACTCAAGACTTTGGGCATACAGAAGTTTAGAGGATTTTGCATTACTCAGGGTTTTCAAGATATATCAGAAAGCCTAAAATGTTGCAGCCTCCACATTAGGTTTCCCCATTATATCTTAACAGAAAACATGCTAAATGGCAAATAATGTTTTCTCAACATTTCAAAGGAAATGTCAGCATTAAAATACTCTTTCTATTTTCAGCCAAAACATGTCCTTTCAACATGCAATACCAGGAGTGTGGCTCCCCTTGCTCTGACACGTGCAGCAACTCAGAGCGATCTGCACTTTGTGAAGATCATTGCACAGATGGCTGCGTCTGTCCTCCAGGCAAGTCTATTTACTGTCCCTTTCTCATAGCCAAGACCACTAGAACATTTACATGTACACATTTCACAACTTTCCTTCTTTGTATCCTTCTTATCACATCATTTTTGTCCTTATCATCGAAGTAATAACTATATTTCTTCCTTGTTACACTCTCATCATTTCTATTTGGATTACTAAAAATGCCCTTTTAAACAATGAATGTGCCTGAGACATGATTGAACTGAGAACGAGACACTTCATTCCTAAGAGGAAGGGGAAGCCTTATAGTCTTATCATCTGTATTTATGCAATATTTAATCCCATTTTGCCTACAATGGTGACTTCTGGCATCAGCAAAGCAGCAAATTACTAAACCTTTCCTATCCAGTGCTGAGTGTCTAAACAATAAGAAGCTGAGAGAGCACTAGGCAGTGTGTAAAATCTAGCACTTCAGACAAATTACGCATGACAGCTGAATAGCAACATGAGATAAACAGTGCAAATATGTTGTATTTGTGCACCTCTCCTGTGAAAACAGACTGAGAGAGTTTGGGTTGTTCAGGCTGGAGAAGAGAAGGCTCCATGTGGACATCATAGCAGCCTTCCAGCTCCTGAATGGGGCCTACAGAAAAGCTGGGAAGTGACTTTTTACAAGGGCATAAAGACTTTAAGCTGAAAGAAAGTAGCTTTAGGTTACAAATATTAAGAAGAAATTCTTTACTGTGAGGGTGGCAAGCTACTGGAATTGTTTTCACAGAGAAGTTGTGGCTGCCCTCTCCCTGGAAATGTTAAAGGCCAAGTTGTATGGGGCTTTGAGTAACCTTGCCTAGCAGAAGGTGTCCCTACACATGGGATGACCTATAAGGTACTTTCCAACCTAAATAACTCTATAATTAAATAGAATATCGCCCTTAAATACCTACATAGCTGGCATTATTAATTTTTTTAAGTACTTTCTATTAATTTTCTGTGTAATAGAGAAAAAATGGAACATTTTTTCGGGCGTCTGCCTGATACATGTACATAAGCAGGTTTTGCAGTGCACAGAATGAGTAACAGGCCATTTATTTCCCTAGGAATGGTATTTGATGACATTAATGGTGCTGGCTGCATTCCCCGTAAAGAGTGCCACTGTACCTATGAAGGCGAAACTTATGCTCCTGGTGCCTCATTCTCATCAAAATGCAGATCATGGTAACATACTCCTTTTCTTGTACTTCTTTTTTTTAGGTGCATTACCTGAACAATTTGAAAACAGAAAAAAATTACTAATATCCCCTTACAAAGAAATGAGGAACTACTTAACAACTGAAATTCCTCAATTACATATTTTTTTAAGATTATTTATTTCTCTTCTTTCTCCTTACACTTGGAAGCAAACATCTGAGTTTAGATAAAGGTACTCCAGTTTCAAGACTAATCAATTAAAGGAGGCAATCAGATTCAAATACCAGAGTTATTTGAAAACGTGAACTTGTGTGTTGCATCCTTTGCAGCACTACAGCGTAATATTAGGATGCTCTTGTAAATACTATAGAGGACATGACATTTAGGGACATGTTGGATTACGCAGAATGGGAGATCACATTTTAGAGGCATGTTTGACAGAATATATATATAACATTATAATTACTTATTATAATCATTATTCTTATAATTATTATAATTACATTATAATAACATTATAATTACTGAAGTACTATTGCATGTATGCAAATGTACCTCTCTGTCTATGAATACAGGAATCACAAACATGCATGCTATTTTCCAAGAAACACTTAACATATTCCTGCATATGATCCTTCATATGCAACAGAATGGATGCCATGTTCACAAGGACTGAATTCTGTCAAGACTGGAAATAAATACTAATGTAAATGTGCCTGGCGCATATGTATTCTGAGATTTCAAAGCAATGTTGGTTTGACACTATGATCAATGTTTCAAGAGGAAAATCAAGGCATCAATTGCCCTTATGTCTCTAATTTCATTTACACTTGCATTACACAAAGTTACTGAATGCCTTCTTCATTTCAGTACCTGTGCTGGAGGTGAATGGTCTTGTGTCACCCAGTCATGCCCTGGGACTTGCAGTATTGAAGGAGGTTCCCACATTTCAACATTTGATGAGAAACATTATTCGTTCTTTGGAGACTGTAGCTATGTCCTAACCAAGGTAAAAATTAGTCACAATCCTTGCTAAAGCAATATGCCACCTCAACTTCCTGAAACTTAGAGGGTCAACATAGAGCCTTAAATGGAATTCAAGGGGCTCTCTGTTAAGGCTATACTAAATAAACATAATGTAGTAGTTTTGCGTTCTTTGATAATTGTGTAAGAACTGTACTGAGTTTTTAGGTTCTATGAAACAATGTACATGCTTCCCATCAATTTTTTAATTAAATACTGGCTGTCTGGTCTTTTTAAACTATTTCTGAGCAATGTATTACATCCATTAGTACTGTCCTTTTTGTCACAGTTAGTGTCAAAATCTTAGAAATGAGATAGAATGAGGTAATTTAGAAATAGAGCAATTAAACTTTCTGACAAGATTCACAAACACTGGGCTCAATCCACAATGGAAGCAGAGATCAGACTTGCTTGTTAAACTTCCCTTTTGCCATCAAAACATAAAATTATATTCTTGGAAGCTCTGTAGGTACAGAAAACCCTTAAACTTGGACGCAGAAGGTCAAAAAGCCCACAATTTTAACATTAGATTTCCAGATGGCTGTAATTCTGCATGTGAAGTGTCCTCAATTTCATCTTCATTACACCAAGGAAGTGACAAGACACGTTCAGAATCACAGCTTTCTTTATGTGTGTCTTCCTGTAACATCTTGGCCATTAGGCACTTCTGGATTGTAGTTCACAGGATACAGCCCAGTGAAAATCAGAACCAAGAGAAAAACTGAATTTTGCATTTATTCAGTGGCTTAGTAAATAGTGATTTTTAGCTCAATTTTCTCCCATGAGAAGATACTTAAATTGTATTAAACTGGTATTATCTAAATATTAGGAACTAATATTACCTAAACCTTAGGAAGTTTTAATCTTCACTTTACTATGTCTAACTTGCCCTGAAATGCCAAAAGTAACGGATGGCTTCTGCTGTGCAGGTTGCATGAATGCCAGTTTACTTCGTGACTGTATCCATATGAGTATGAACATATGAGCAGGAAGAAAAGAAATAAAGGATATTTATTAAAATGTGGTTTACTAAGAATGCCATTTGAGCGTAAATCTTCAGAACATAATATTTTAATATAAAAATTATTTTTTAAAAAAATTTATTATTCTTTTTTTCTTCTAGCTCTGTGATAGCAATGAATTCACTGTTTTGGGAGATATCCACAAGTGTGGCCTAACTGACACTGAGACATGCCTCAAGGGTGTAGCCATCAGCTTAAGTGGAGGACAAACTGTAAGTAGCAAATGTAGACACCTGACATTCTGCAGGAATGTGTTCAAAGATAATTGGAAAAGTAGTTTGCAAATGACACATAAAAGCAAAGACAGGAAAACTGCACCGCTTATTTATTTAATTAAAAAAAACCACATAATTTAAATATTTATCAAGAAAAAATTAAGAATCAGGTAGGTACTTTGGAAGTCTAGATCCTTGTAGCTTTTTTGTTACAGTTATCTTTCGGTTTTTGCATGCTTTGACAGTCAGTGGAGCACATTAATAAAGACATCATCACAGCCTCCCCTCACCTGTTTTTTTCCCTTTATCCAGAACAATACTAGATAGAAAATATTTGGAAAGTGTTTTATCTGTTCTAAGTATGTTTGATAATCATTGTCTTTTCTTGTGAACAGAACATTGTGATCCAGCCTTCTGGCAGTGTATTTGTGAATATGATCTACACACAGCTGCCATTCTCTGCCGGTAAGTTCCTTCGTTAGACTTCTGTGATATTTCTCACTTTGTACTTTAAAATGTTATTTATTGATTAATCTAAAGCCAAATTCTAGCTTTGTCTTCAGTCCAGCAAACCCAAGGTACTCTAATAGCCACAGTATCCAATTTTTAAAGTAATAGGGTTTGCCTATTCAGCTCCTATTCAGCTAGCAAAATCATGGTCTTATTTTAGCTCTTCAAAATTTATGACAATATAAAACACAGCTGTAGCATCACTCTATTTAATGAAGAGTTATTTCAACTGCACATCTGATATGAAATTACAACTGTTACGTTCTTGTGTCCCTAGCAAATGTCACAATCGTCAGACCATCATCTTTCTTCATCATTCTGCAAACAACCTTTGGTCTTCAGCTACAGGTTCAGCTCGTGCCTCTCATGCAACTTTATATAGACTTAGACCCATCACATAAAGGGCAGACCTGTGGTAAGTGATCTTACCATGATTACTGCCTTCATCCATATACTTCACTCTACAGGAGACTTTCACAGTCCATCTGCTTACTTTTAGGTCTCTGTGGAAATTTCAACGACATGCAGATAGATGATTTCAAAACCACCAGTGGTGTAATAGAGGGTACTTCCGCTGCCTTTGGCAATACTTGGAAAATTCGGGCAGATTGTCCTGATGCCAAGAATACTTTTGAGAACCCTTGTACTGTCAGTATACAAAATGGTAAGCTCAGCATATAGTAACCTCTTCTATTCTCTTTTAATATGGAAAAAAGGAATAAGCTGATCAACCACCAAGCATTTAGCCAAAATAATAGTAGACCATGTGCATAACATGCTTTTTTCCTCAGCTGACTAGAAGTCCTCAATTAATAAATAATAATAATTAGGATAGTATATTGGATCTTCAAAAATATACCTTGGAATTCAGAAAACAAGTGTGAAATATTTTCTGAGCATTCACAAGCCACTCTTCTGCTTTCTCAGATGAACTAGAGAATTTTTAATTCAAAATGTTAATTTTCTTTTTCAAAATTCAGCTAAGAATGTCTTAGTTTATTCCATGACAGCTACCATGAGTTAAGAGCATTCAGTCTGCAAAGAGTTCACATTTCTGCATGGAGGAAATGAAAGACTATTTGTGTTTCAGCATCTGCAGAGCTGATCTGTATAGTGTATTTCTCTACAGGAATTGTAGTTACATTGAGACAAGAGTTTAGGCGATGAAGTGGAATAGAAATTCTTACTGTGCTTTTGATTCACAGACCAGTATGCCCAACACTGGTGTGGACTGCTCTCTGACACCACAGGACCTTTTGCTGAATGTCACTCAACAGTGAATCCGGAAGTTTACCAGAAGGTACTTGGCTCTTAACTTTTTCATATTTAAAAGAAATACAGTCAGATTTCTTATATGAACACCTGAGAAAATAACTTTCAACTGGGAGGAGATACATTCGTAGTAATTCCACATCATAGCAATTACTCCTTAGTAAAGGTATCTTTCTTTCCATTCCTAATAGGGTAAACTTACAGGCATATTCCTACTGCCCCTATTTCTAGGTACTAACCTAAATGCCTAAATTAGGAAATTAAGACTCCTTAGACTCCTTATCAGGTCTAAGGACAAAAGCTGTCACTTCTGAGATACAAGGAAATCTTTAGTCAGAGTTTTAACTAGTAGTTTGCATAGTTGCTTTGAATTACTGTCATGGTTTGGGTGCAACAACAGAGAAACAGCCCTATGGTCAGTCGCTCATCTCCCCCCCTCACACTCTGGGATGAGGAGGACAAAGGCCAACTAGAAGCTCATGGGTCAAGACAAAGGACAAGGAGGGTTCTTCACCGATTAAGGTCCCAGGCAAAACAGACTCAACTTGGGGAAAAAATAAGAATTTAACTTCACACTAATCAGATGCACACAGGACACAAACAACACAAAGAGCAGAGCTTACATACGTTGAACCCACCCCTCCTGTCTTCCCAGGCCCAAATCCCTTTATTCCCAGTTTCTCTCCCTCCTTCCCCCCAGTGGCACAGGGGGACAGGGGATGGGGTTTGGCGTCAGTTCACAGGCTGGTGGCTCCTGCTGCTCCTTCCTCCTCAGGAAGAAGGATTCCTCACAGTCCTCCCCTTCTTCCCCACGGGGTTCCTCCCATGGCAGAGAGCCCTCCACCAATCTCTCCTTCATGACTGCTTCCCATGAGGTCTGGAACTGCTCCAGCCTGAGCTTCCCACAGAGTCACGGGCTGCTTCGGGAACAGTCACCTCCCCTGGTGCCGGGGTCTTCCACGGCTTCATAATCCAAGTTCACTGGCCACAAAATCCAAGTCCACTGGCCAAGTTCACCCCTCCTGACACTTTCAGGCAATGTTCCACCACTTTACTCCATGAATGCAGGGGCACAGCTGCCATCTCGCCATGGGTTGCAGGGAAACTTCTGCTTGGGTACCTTCTTCACCAGCCACCAGCACTGCTCTGCCTCTCCAGCTCAGCTCTTATTTTCCTTTAAGTACCCACACTGCTCAGTTCTTTCATATGTTAATCACAGAGGCGCATCTATTGTCCCTCTAGTGGCTCCTTGGCTGGTTTAGTAGCAGGGGGAGCTTCTCAGCTTCTTACCAGAGCCACCCGTGGGGCCCTTTCAAACCAGCACAATTGCTCTCAGACAGGCTTTTGCCTACATCCAGGGAGAAGGCAAGAAATGTATATAAGAAGCAGCAAAGAGATTTATACAAGATTTGGACAAAAATATTTCAGGAATTCAAAGTGATGAAGCTCTGGAACAGAATGCCTGAGGACTTTACAAAGTCTCACTGTTATTATTCTATTGGAAATTTGTAAGATTGTTCCATCTTCTGGAATGATAACATCATACTGACCTTGCCTGGCTTAGCAAAGCATTAAATAACTCTTTGTTTTCTTATTCCTCTCCTAAGTCTAAGCCTTAAAAGTTTGGTGGCATCAGATACTCTCTGCTTGTTGTCTTTATATATATGGTACAAACTGGAAGCAGTTGAGAAATTCATTAACACTAGAAAAGGAAAAAAATAACAACAAAAAATAAAGACCTCTAATTACTGTCTCCTTGCAAAGAATCTTTTTTGGAAGTGCTTGATGAAGTCTTCAATCAAAAACGCATAATGGATTACACTCACTTTGAGCTCTAATGAACACGACACTCTAAAAAAGTATAGAACTCCATGGATTTGACACTAATAATAATATCCTCTGTCTCTAGAACTGCATGTTTGACACGTGTAACTGTGAGAAGAGTGAAGACTGCATGTGTGCTGCCCTTTCCAGCTATGTCAGGGCCTGTGCCACCAAAGGTGTTCTCCTTACAGGATGGAGGAGCAAAGCCTGCAGTAAGTTCTGCATCCCTTTGCATCTTGAAAATGATCATCCAGAAGACATCAGTTCATCAGGATTCCCACAGCAAATGTTAAATGTTGTTTTAAGTGTATCATTGACTTTCAAGAATTTGAGAAGGAAGGGAATACCACAAAAGATAAGCAGTAAGCAGAGAGAAATAGTAAAAAAAAAAGGCTTTGTTAGATTATTTGGTCAGAGTCAGCAGAAGCAACATGTACCTCAAAAACCTTGCAATAGGAGTAAAATAAGTAGAGTGTTTATCAACCTACTTTGACAAAAAATATTAAAATAGCAAAAAAAGGAGGAAAAAGAATACTTTGTCATCTCACTGAATGTGAGGAGAAAACCATCCACATTTAAAAAGAAAAGTAGTAAAAGCCTGAAAAACACAAGTAAACCAGGATGCTTTTTAATTTTATTTTTTCTGAGACTACTGCACAAACCTAATTAAACATTAATTTCTATGAGCAGTCCAAGTGTAAACACAAAAACCAAATTAGCATTATTTGAAAAAAAAAAAATAGCAAGGAAGAAAACACACTATGCTTTAATATAATTGAAGTTTTTCTCTTTTTTTAATCTAGACAAAACTTTTGTATTCATAACTGGTTTATAGGGGAAAATTGTGCTCTACCATACAACACAAAAGATCACACTATTGAGAATTATACCTCAGATGCAGCATTTATACCTGCATTGATTCTTAAATTATTTACAAATGTAATTTACCTTTTTACTCTCAAGCAAAATACACCACCTTGTGTCCAAAATCCTTGAAGTACACTTATAATGTCGATTCCTGTCAACCCACCTGCCGGTCTCTGAGTGAGCCTGATGTCACATGCAGCACCAAGTTTGTGCCAGTTGATGGTTGCACCTGCATAAATGGAACCTACATGGATGACAGTGGCAAATGCGTCCCTGCTTCTAGCTGTCCTTGTTACTACAAAGGAATGCCTCTGTCTTCTGGAGAAGTTATGCATGATAATGGTGTTGTCTGGTAAGACATTTTTTTAAAAATAATGAAATTGGATATAGGCAGTCATTAAAACGTATACATTATGCAATCTATTAAAATAAAATGCATTTCTCTCCCGAATAATTTCAATACAAAAAATCACAGATCCTTAAAATTTATGAAAGCAATTTTTGTTTAGAAGATTGTTCTTACACTACACGAATAAAACATACCATATTGTGGTGGGTTAGCTTTCACTAACAGCCAAACTCCCACTGAGTCAGTCAGTGACTCACTCACTCCCCACCTTACTTTTCTTATCCCTGACTTCAAAAGACTTGTCCCATGTTGGAAGATGCTTTCTAAACCTGTTACGTATTATTCCCATTTTGAATGGAACCTGAATTATTCTGAAGGACACTTTTTAACTAGTCAAGTGGACAGAGTAAACCTCTCTTTATATAGAATACACTTGCATTTTGGTTTGCTTTTACATAAAATATTTTTCAGTAGAACAAGCTGTTCTGATAAAGGATACATTTTCTCTGTTTTATCATACAGTATTTTTTAATTGTTTAAAATTCATTAGGAAAGAAGCTAAAACTTAACAAGGAAAAAAAACCCATGTCTTTTTTATTATTATTTTTTATTAGCACTTGCACCAATGGAAAGCTAAGCTGCATTGGAGAGAAACCTGAACCAGGTAACACATCAATTAGTATTGTCTTTAATTGTCTCTTTTTATCTTCACTCTTTTCAGTTCTCTTTTTTTTTGGTCATAGTGATGCATATTATACAAGTCTGAAATCAAACAAGAAAATGAACTGATAACTTCTGTAATGTAGAAGATGTTACAAAAGTAAAAAGAAACAGTCTTTCAGATGTCTGAAACAAGTCATAACCCCCAGGGTTACCAAGAGGAAAAAGAATACTTTGTCATCTCACTGAATGTGAGGAGAAAACCGTCCACATTTAAAAATAAAAGTAGTAAAAGCCTGAAAAACACAAGTAAACCAGGATGCTTTTTATTATTTTTTTTTCTGAGACTGCTGCACAAACCTAATTAAACATTAATTTCTATGAGCAGTCCAAGTGTAAGCACAAAAAACAAATTAGCATTATTTGAAAAAAATAAAATAATCCATTTCGCTTTCTGGTTAATACAGAATCATGTATCTCACAAAGGAATATTTTTAATGATATTTTTTCTTCAGTCTGCATTAAGAAAACATAAAGATTATAAAAATATGGTTGATCTCACCTTTCTTATGGTTTTCGCTTTCAGACTGTGTACCTCCCATGGTCTATATCGACTGTGGTAATGCCACTGCAGATGTGGTAGGAGCAGGATGCCAGAAGAGCTGTCAGACTCTAGATATGGAATGTGTAAGTATAGGCTCTTTATACTCAGTTGAATGCATATTAAACTAGATCTATTTCACAATTATCAGATACAGCTGGACTCTTTCATCAAGGAAATGTTTCAAATCATGTTTTCCATATGGTTCTTACAGTACAAAACCCACTGTGTCTCTGGCTGTGTATGTCCCCATAATAAAGTGTTAGATGGCAAAGGTGGCTGTATAGCTCCAGAAGACTGTCCATGTGTTCACAATGGGAATTTCTACAATCCAGGAGAATCAATCAGAGTTGGCTGTAACAACTGGTAAGAGTGTATTGAAAAATACTATTTTCAAGCATCTGAAAGGGAATAGTGTAAGCTCTAGGTTAATTACAGCATTTCACTTTAGCAGTATAAAGACTTATATGAAGGAATCGCACATAAGATGACCCACTTAGTACCTAAAAAGTAGACTCTGTCTGTTTTTTACAATGGGACACAGCACAGAAATTGCAAGTTGTTGAAAGAACAGTATGTTTTGGATGATGTCGTATCAATTCAAGTAAAGAAAGCTTTTTCCCTTGCAGGCAATCCCTACATTTCAGTGCCTCCAAAAGGAGCTGGAAATGTGAAAGATTTAAAGTATTTCCTAACCCAAATCACAGAATCACAGAATCACTTAGGTTGGAAAAGACCTTTAAGGTTATCAAGTCCAACTATAACCGAACTCTACTAAGTCCAGCACTAAGCCATGTTCCCAAGCACCCCATCTGGACAACTTTTAAACACATCCAGGGTCTTTTTTCATGACATTATGAAGTAGCACAGTCTTTTGGTAAATCCCAAAGCACATGAGCTATGCTGCATTTCTGATAATAATCAAACCATATTTTTTCATTATAGGCTTAACACATTTTAAGATAAAATTTACGTACATGCAGGGATGTACATATAGCTATATCATTTGTCTTTCTGGTTTTTACATTTGGAATGCTTTTTGTCTTATGTAGCACGTGTAGAAACAGAAAATGGCACTGCTCTGAGAATCCTTGTTTAGAAACCTGTTCTGTTTATGGAGATGGGCATTACACGACCTTTGATGGCAAACGCTTTGATTTTGAAGGAGACTGTGAATATGTTCTGGTCCAGGTAACAGTCCTTCCTAGATTTTTGTATGTACCTTGCATTTTACATATGACCATGTAGCATAGATAACACTGAATATCATTCCTCTGTTTCAGAACTACTGTGGTCATCAAGGTATGAATCAGGGAACCTTCAGAGTAATTACTGAGAATATTCCATGCGGTACTACAGGAACCACCTGCTCTAAGTCTATTAAAGTTTTCCTGGGAGTAAGTATTTTCTTTAATATGTTGTACTCTGGGCCTAATGTGCCAGCAGGACTGAACAAGCTGTCCCAGATAGACTGCATCACCAAAGTGTCCTCCAAGACAGTGAAGATGTTACTGCACTTTGTTTCTCCCTGCTAATGATTCTGATCTTTGCTAGAGAAAGTGAAGGAGGGAATTCTAAAGAAAAATTACTTAACATGAGGATGCTGAAGATAATAATTTTGATGATAATAGAGTTATTATTTCAATAAGAGTTACTGGCAAAATATATATGCTGTACCCAACAGGTGACTTTTTCAACTGGCCTCTAACTTTTTCTTTTGATATCCTAGAACTATGAGCTGGTACTCAGTGATGGACACTCCGATGTCATTGAGAGGACACCTGGAGGAAAAATGCCATTCCAAATCCGTTCCATGGGCATCTACCTGGTGGTTGACACTACTGCAGGCTTGATACTCATGTGGGACAAGAAAACCAGCATATTCATCAAACTTAGTCCCGACTTTCAGGTACAATTTAAAATCCAAAACCTGGTTAAGGTTATTTCTGAAACAGATTCATTTTACTTCTCAAAGAAAAAAAAGAGGAAATTTACACTGAAACAAGAAGATCGAGAGACCAGTAATGTTACATTTTTATCCTTGTAGTGCTGACTTAGATTCTGTACTGCGTATTTTCCTTAAATTATATTATTTACCAATGGCATAACAGCAACTCTATCAGTAGCTTTCTTCATTAAAAGCCCTCTTTGCAGAGGTATGTTAGGGATTAGATAAAACTAATTAGCTCAATACTAAGAATGAAAGCCATGAATCTGTTTTGCTTCCTATGCTTAATCTTCCTAAAAAAGATTGATTTCTTAATGAAAGGCATTTTATGAGCATGCCCAAGACTGTTATGGAAGAGGCCTAGACAAACTTAAATAAGATTCACTCTGAGATCTGTTACTCACAGAAATGGTACCTTACTGATCTTTGTGATTTTGTGTTTCTCTCCATGCAGGGACATGTCTGTGGACTTTGTGGAAACTATGATGGCAATGGAAATAACGACTTCACTACTCGCAGTCAGTCTGTGGTAGGAAATGTGCTGGAGTTTGCCAATAGCTGGAAAGTGTCTTCTAGTTGCCCAAATGCTAATCGTACCAAGGATCCATGCACTGCAAATCCATACAGGAAAGCCTGGGCACAGAAGCAGTGCAGCATTATCACCAGTGAAGTATTTGCGAAGTGTCACTCCCAGGTATCACAAAAACTTCAGTCTCCTGAGCCAGAGATTACACTAATTTTTATGTGGGATAGCTGAAAAATACACTAAAATATACTTTGTCGTGCTTGACAAAGCAAAGTCAGAGCAAGTTCTAGGGAGCATGCATAGAAAGTATTTTCACTTTCATTTTCTCAGCTTGTGCCTTGAAGTAGTACATTAAAGAAATAGATAATTGTTGGGTTTTTTGGTTTTGTTTTTTTGTGGGTTTATTTGTTTGTTTTTAATAGAAGGGACAATCACAAATAAATATCAGGATATTTTCTAATGACATAGTTTTATACTAATATAAATATCAGCCACCTGATAATTACAATTGTGTGCAAGCTTGTAGTAATGTAAATATTCTTTCTGAAAATGTATCTTCAATATCAACTAGTTCTTAGTATTATGAGCTTTATTCTACATTTTCCTCTGGATTTTTCAAAGCACTCTCATGGTTTCTTCCTTTCTTATTTTTCTCACACAGACAGATTTGTTACTTTCAGATATTTTGTTCAGCTTTTTTAAGACTGTGAATGCCTTTTCAAAGGGGACAAGTGCATGAAAAGTCAAATATTTTCTCCAACAGGTTGAACCAAATGAATACTATCAAGCATGTGTGGATGATGCTTGTGCCTGCGACACTGGAGGAGACTGTGAATGTTTCTGTACAGCAGTAGCTGCCTACGCTCAAGCATGCAACGAGCTGGACATCTGCATTTCCTGGAGAACCCCATCCATTTGCCGTGAGTTTCACCCTGCTACTTTTTGAAAGGATACAAAGGGAAAGGAAACAGAGAAGAAAAAAATAAAAACAGAAGGATAAAATTGTATTTTTAAGAGGCACTGCTGTATTCTAAAAACAGGAAAAAAAAAACCAACCAACCGCACAAGTTAGTAAATAACTTGAAGACAACGTATCTTCTTAAAATTAAATATAGTAACTTTACCAGTAATGTCTTTAGAGTCTGATTTACTTGCCAACCATGATACACAACTGATGACCTTTAATATTACACTCCCACCTATCTAAATCAAACTCACTGTAAATAAGTAACTAAAATCAGTGATTCAATTAATTGAATTTTTTGTGGTTAATGTGTAACTCTGTTCTATGCTTTATGCTTCATTGGTGTCAAAAGGTGGTAGAAGCATAACAATTATGTGAAATTATAAGCAAGAAAATACACTGTTTACAACCTATGTAACTGCTAATCGCACAGGATTTTTATGGAGCAGAATTGAAAGACTGTAAAGCAAAAAGATTAAAGTATTTTTTTGTCATTTCTCCCTCCTCTAGCTCTGTTCTGTGATTACTACAATCCACAAGGGGAATGTGAGTGGCACTACAAGCCATGTGGAGCCCCTTGTATGAAGACCTGCAATAATCCAAGTGGGAACTGTGTTCATGAGTTGAGAGGTTTGGAAGGTAAACATAATTATGCTTATCTTACTCTGCTTACAAAAAGCTAAAATGCAGTATGATTAACAAAATTTATATTAGTCAATATATGACATCTTTATATTAGAAATTATAAGAAGATATTTTCTAATTAGTATATTACTCCCTAATGGATCATGAAATTGCTTGAAGTAAAGATGAGGACAAAAAGCTCCAAAGCTTAAAGTGCAATCAAAGGAATAGCAGTAATAGAATCTGAAATTCCACTGATCATATAGGATAATGTGGGGAAAGTACATATAAACAGTATAGAGCTCTTTCTACTTGTGGAAGACCTGGTGTCAGCATAACTCTCATTTTTTTTGCAGGCTGCTATCCACACTGTCCAAAGAATAAGCCCTATTTTGATGAAGAAACCATGACATGTGTGTCTAATTGTGGTTGTTACGAAAATGGAAAAAATTACAAACCAGGAATACAGATGCCTTCAAATCAGAATTGTCAGTCATGGTAGGTTTAATAAAGATTTTTAAATGCTGAGTTTCATCATGCATTAAGTTTTTTGTTTTCCAACAGGCACTAGGCCAGTCATAGGCTACTGCAGAATGTCTAATTTTCTTCTGTTCTTAGGAACTTAACAAAATGGTGGAACATTTTACAGTAGAGACCTTAATTTACTATTTATTCTGTATTCTTGTTAAAGTACTTTTAAATTTTAATTAGCATTATTATTATTAAACAAAAAACATTAAAATAATGATAGTTACAGCAATAGCATGAGAATATTTGTTAAGACATCCCAATAATCTTTATGTGAAATTATTTAGAAGTTAGTAAGAAACTAATCTGAATTGATTTGAGCTTGTTTCTGTTCTTGCACAGGTACCTGTATGTTTGCAACATTTAGCAAGTACTCCTATTCATCATGTCAGAACTGATGACATGTTGGGACAAGTGCTGCTAAGCCCTCTATCAAATAGTACAAAGTTAGCAGAACTAGTTGTGAAGCAGTTAACACTTGTCCTGAGATACTTTCAATGTAGCTACCCATTAATAATATAAGCAGTGCAGCCAGAAAGGCAAAGGTCTTAGCCTGAAGCCCATCTGAGCTTACCCAACTTTCATGGCATGTTTTGCAGATCATCCACAGGTTTACCTGCATTGTCTATGTCATTAACAGCACTAAACATAACCCATTAAATACATGACTATATTTAGTTAAGTTTATTCAGTATACAGATGCTCTGAGTCACTGTAAATAAATATATCAAGATTCAGTTCTTAATAGATAAATAAATCCCCTTTAAAAACAGAATGCATTCTTGCACCTTTTGAAAGTCTGATGGAAATTCGCTGTGTAGATGGCCTCGACATCTGTGATACAGTGATTCCTTCTTAAATGCACTTTCCCTTCCAAATTAAAAGTCTACCTACCAGGGAGATAAGAACATTTTAAATTACCCCTCTCCATTTCTTCACCCAGCCTCCAAAAGTACAAGGATACCATGTTGTTTGGCATGCTGGCATTGAAGAGTTGTGTTCTTGCCAGAAAACTGAGTGATCCCGCATAACCTGGATTTATATATCAGAACTGAGTATCTAACTCAGAGAGGATAGGGTATTTCTACATTTAAACACACAAAGGACACACAATGATAGAAAAAATGAAACAACAAAATTATATCATGGACCAGTATATTCATAATCTCCTTTTTTCTCTTTTCCAGTGAATGCACAAATCATGGCAAAAAATGCAAATATGATGAAAACGGTATGTTGACAAAGTTGTTTTTATCTGAATAGAATTCATTTGAGGTACTCTGCTCTGTGCTTCAGCTACCAGTGAATAACACACTATTTTTATTTACAGAATGTGTCTGCTTTTATGAGGGCCAGAAATACAACTATAAAGATGTGGTCTACAATACTACAGATGGTACAGGAGGGTGTATTGTTGCAACCTGTGGCCCCAATGGAACGCTTGAAAGGATTGTCTATGACTGTCCAACCTCAACATTACCCACAACAGCAACAACATTTCACTTCAGCACTACATCACCCACCCCTTCTTCCACAGGTACATCCTTTATAGCCCATAAGAGCATATTCTGTTCATTAGTGACCATGCCAAGATGCACAACATAAATTAATTAATACACTTCAAAATAAATGACAGTCAGATTCATTTGTTATTTAGTTTCAGTCAACATTTGGACACCAAACTAACAGAAGGAAATCAACATAAAAAATAAAATAACTTCTGAAACCAAAGTTGAAACCACTGCACACTGGCTTGATGCTATGATTTTGCTTACCTTAATAATGAATGATAAATAACCAGTATCAGATTAGTTATCTCTAATTGTAATTGTTTCTATACCTGGAATAATCTGTATTGAATTAATAATTAATTACTTCTTCCTATTAAATTACAGAATTATTACTTTCTGCTAGGGCTTATGGTATTTATAATTACAGTATTGAGCGTATTGCTCAGATATAGGCACTGTGATACTGAAATTTTCATTTCTAGAATTCCAGTTCAGCATTCTTCAAGTTCGTAATCTCTAATTACTACAGGTACATGTTGTTTACTGAAATAAGAATTCTATATAAAATTTAGAATTCCAAGTTCTGAAAACACAGAAACCATCAGAACTACTGGATTCACTAGCCATTTTCCAGCCATATAATAATGTGAATTCACCTGCAAAAGCCTATGGACTGCTCTCTGACCAATAAATGGTCTCTTAAGACCAGAGCTGAAGTACAAAGTGTAGGGGTGCTAATGCTTCATTAGACATATTTTACTTTGAATGGAGGAGCAAAGACAATGCAGCATATTACATGAGGAGTCAACTCATTTGGAAGAAAAAAGTACCTATAAATCTTGATGCACAGATTAAATCTTTTCACTGTATTGGAATCAAGACTTTGACATGCTGGAGCAAGACACAAACCAAGTAGTCAAATGCAAAATAATAATAATAATAATAATAATAATTTTTTCTGTTTTCCCCTCAATGTGTATAAATTATGCCCTAAACTGATTACAGCACTTTGTAAAAGGTAATTAGCCTTCTCTTAGGAAGTGACAGTTCCAAGCATGTTAATATACTAAATTGTTGGGTAATGGATTTTCTGTTCTCCTTCAGATTAAATTATAAGTGCACTAAATTGATGCACTACAGTCTCATAATGCAAGCAAGTGACCTTAGGAAAATTTTCAGCCAACTTAACATAATGAAAAAGATAATATCTACAGGATTTTTTTCTGAATTTTGAGGTCTCTTCTTTTTCTCTTTCACAGTGTCACCAACTACATCAGTGTGCGTTCATGAAGTATGTGAGTGGTCAGAATGGTATGATGGGAGTTTGCAAACCCCTGGCTATGATGGTGGAGATTTTGAAACTTTTGAAGATTTGAGAGCCAAAGGTTATGAAGTCTGTAAAGCTCCACGGGCTGTGGAATGCAGAGCAGAGAAATTCCCTAATATACCACTGAAAGACCTTGGGCAAAAAGTAGAATGCAGTACAACAGCTGGGCTTATATGTTACAACAAAGATCAAATTTCAACAATGTGCGACAATTATGAAATTAGAATCTTATGTTGTGTTTTTGTCCCATGCTCTTCCACAACACATTTCAGCACATCAAAACCAATCACAACTGCTGTGAAGACCACAGAAACACCAAGTTCCACTGAAGTGACTACATCATTTTCAACCACTACATCACCAGTTACTACAACATTAACGACTTCAACTATTACAGAAACAACCACAAGTACAACCAAAATTACATCTATCACTTCGTCACCTTCAACAACTACTCACTGCATTAAAGAAGAATGTTACTGGTCAATGTGGTATGATGTCTATTATCCAGGGTCTGGATACAATGACGGAGATTTTGAAACAATTCAGAACATTGAAAAAAGAGGATATGAAGTCTGTGATAACAGAAAGGCTGTGGAATGCAGAGCAGTGAGGTTTCCAGACACACCATATCCCCTCCTAGAGCAAAATATAACATGTAATACAGAAGAAGGGTTGATATGCTACAACAAAGAACAACTCCCACCCATCTGCTATAATTACAAACTAAGGTTTAAATGCTGCACAAATATAACAGTACCATGTCAACAAACTACAATACCCATAATAACCACAAAGGAACCAACATCAACCAAAATATTTTCAACAATTAAACCTACATCAACAGAAACAGCAACAACACCACACTTACAAACCAAATATAAGACAACTACAATATCAATGCCAACACCAGAAACAGGACATATTCATTCAAGATACACCACAACAGCTAAAGGAACCACAACACAAACCTCTACCACAGTACGAACATCGACCAGCATACCATACCCCACCACAACCCAGTACACCAGCACCGCCTGTGAACCCG
>NW_009952981.1:501310-519409 GCF_000747805.2 Chaetura pelagica | reverse complement strand
TTGTCGGACCTGAGTCAAACGGTGACAGTTTATTAAGGGTTCACACAAACGGAATGGTCCCTGACAGAAGGGGTCTTGGAAAGCAAGTATTAAATCCTTCAGCACAGCATGGCAACTCCACCACCCAGTGAGAGGACAGAGCCAGGGGACAAGCCTCAGGTCTGTTCACACAGCCCCAGTTTTGGCTCCCCAGGAGTCCAAGCAGGCTCTTGAATGTGTTCACACAGTGCCCACATATCACAGCCTTCATATGCCTCTAAGACACCACTTCTCAGCTCTCTAACTCTGCCACTGTCCAGTATCATTGCTGGACAACACCAGCAGAAGAGGAATGGATCCACTTCATCCAATTTCAGCCATCTACATGGTGGGACTTCTTGTGTGGTCAACAAGCACATGCAGAAGGTGGACTTAGTATGGGACAGGATGGGACACAGGCTGGAGATGGCAGTGTTGCCCACTGGAGAAGAACCACTCAGAGAGATGAATCTCACGCCATTTCACACATTAAAGAAGCCAGATAACTCAGATTCTTAAAAACCATGCTGTCGGCACATGTTAATTCAGATTGGGGTTTTCTTTAAGAGAAAACCTGACCATTTCATTCTGAAAAGGCAGAAGTGGTTGACCTTTCAAACACTGCTTTGAAAGCTTGCTTTACACCTTAATAAAATTGTGCTTTCATCTCAATTGACAAGCCTTTCTTCTCAGAGAGTTCTTTGAGGTAATTTACACAAGATGAAGTTAACTCCACAACCAAAGAAAAAATCCTAATGATTCTTCTCATCACATCACTTCCTCTTCTGCAGTGCAGCCATCACGTTCCTTTTTCACAAGAGCAGAAGGGATGTGAGACCTGCTGAGCGAGGTAATGAAACATAAGTGTCCTGAAGAGCCACACTGTATAAAAACCCACAGTTCCCACAAGCAAGTTACAACTGAGCTCACAAAGTGGGCAAGTTTGAACATGACATTATATCCATGTTCACACCTGGGTCCAGCCTTCAGAAGAAAGGGCTGTGTTGAGGAACCCCCATCTAGTCAGGCTCCACAGCTTGGGAGGAGGACTCAAGACTTCCCTGCTACTCAGTGTTTCCCTCCTATGACACCCAAATTTCCTACAAGGCCTGTAGCAGAGACTTAGAGGTCTAATAAAGAAATTAAGATTTAAATCAAGGCAATTGTCAGCAGAAAGGTGGAGAACCCTGCTTTGATTCCAGTTGTCCCTCCAAACTGCCAGGCTCTCCCAGTGATCAGGAGGACATTTCTGACAAATCCAGAAACTCAGAATTTAGGCTGTAGGGTTTTTAAACTCTTAGTTTCAAAACCTAACAAATTGACCTGCCAGTCTCAGCTGTTTCTCAAAAGATTGCAGACAAGGGGGATCAGGAAGTAATATTTTTTTCAGTGAGATCCTCAATCTTCTGAAAAAAATTGTCAGATTAAAGACAAAACTGAAAAAACCTAGTGGCAAAGGTTGTTTATAATTATATCTATCTTCATTGTCCCAATGTTATTGAGTCATCCAGTTTTTTAGTCACCCACCAGTAACATTTGGGCAGGTTTAAGCAGTTCAATAGAATTGATATTTTTCTATTAACTGCAATAAACTTTATACGAGCTTTTATAATTCTTATATTTACAGCAAAATAAATAGTTTGTCAAACTGAGAATGACTTCTTTTTTCATTCCAATCTATACATGTCAGCTGGTTTTTACTATTCATGACAAGAAAAATTTAGTTTATTCATGAGGGTTATTCATGAAGGGTTGTTTTTGTGGTTTGTTTGTTATGTTGTGGGTTTTTTTTCCTTGTTATAAGTCTCACTCACTACAACCATTTAATTGCCCATGTAATATTCTAAGCTTAATAAACACACAACTTGATACATGGTTAAACTTCTTTCACTATCTCTAGCAGCACATCTGTGATTATTCCACACTACCCTGCTACTATTCACCCCACGGCCTCATTTCACTTTGCTTCTGCCCAGCAAGAATCAACTTCTCCAGGACTTATCAGATCCCACTGTTTCCAGCCATTTCAAAGCTAATGCCTTTTCCTGCCTCTTCGAAAGCATGAAGCCCTATTTCAATATTCAATGTAAATGTTTTTAAATAATATGCTTTGTTTCACTTGTTTTTGTTTGTGACAAGAGGTCTTCAGGTCACTGTATGTGCAAGTTTGTGAGAGAGAACAGGGTGACATTGGTAATGAGCACATCTTCATCTCAACTCAAAAAGACCAGTCCCTTAAATGCCTTGCTGAAACAGGCTCTCAGGGCTTCAATCTGCAATATCAAAGCTAACTAGCTTGGAAGATGAAGCATTAACAAAGAAGTTAGGTTTAAGGAAAAAATGTCAGGTTTAATGCCCATATTCACAATCCTATGCAGGCCCATAAAAAACAGAATTAATGGGCTACAGCTTTTTAATTATCAATATTTAAGCACCCTAACTATAGCTGAAGGATTTGCTTCGTAAACTACTGGGAATCTATTCCATATCCACCTGTATATCAATAAAAAAGAGCTGTAGTGCCTCACACTTCTGATTTGATGGCATTTTCCCTCCCCCACTGCCATAAATTTCTACATACAGAGCCATAAAGGAGAAAGCTCACTAAATCCTCATGTTTTGTTGTTTGGTGTTCAGCAGTCAGAAAACAAAGCAAAGAAGCAGCCTTGCAGAGGGAACAAGGACACATTGATTAAACATGCCACATTTAGCAGGAGTTTCCACATCTCACTTCAGCCAAGAGGTGAAATGATGCCCATGCTGGCTACCGAAGGGTCTTCCAAGACCACCCACATGATGACACTCACCTGCCTCCCCTGCAGCAGGGAAAGTTTTGGTAGTGATGGAAGATGTTCCTCAAAGTGCTTGGAGATGAGAGGTGCTCAGGCATAGCCTGTGTGCTGTGGTGCCATCAGGATGGATGGTCCCCAGCTGGACAGGTGCCCCTTGCCTGCCCTATACCACACAAACAGAGTAGCACTAACACACCAGCAGAGAACTGTTTGCACAAGGTCACTTCCATACACACAAACCAACCTTTGTTTTCAGGAAAGTAATTTTTAGTGCCTGTTATTCACAAACATCAACTATACGGTATCTCTTATGCAAACACTGTGTGCATATGGACACCAGATAAAGCCACCCACAGGATCTCAGCACAGCATCCTCTAATTCACACACACTGAGTAATAAGCCAAAGCATTCTCCAAGAACAAGATTCATGTTTCACTGCAAATATGGTTAGGCTTTTTATTCAGAGCTACACATTTATTACAGTTGAGAAGGCCTGACAATATCAAAGTTGATCAGAGTTCTAATTATAACCTTTAATATGCTAGATTTTATTCATTCCTCCTCCTTTTCAACCTTGATGTTTTATTCCCAGCTATTCAAGGCTTAAGTCTTGCAAATGAAAAGCAGAGAAGCCATGGCTGTGCCCCCAGCTGTCCCCACCACAGGCTGTCCTACAGTGTCTGACTCCTGCAGCTCTTTCCCTGCAGGCTGTGGACATCACCCTGCTTCCCAAACTGGCCACCCATTGTGATGTCATGGCCACACATCCCATTGAAGGCTCTACTGCCCCATTGTGATGTCATGGCCATACATTCCATACAAGGCCATATGAGGTACTGAGGCCTGAACCAAATGGCACCTCTACAGGAATCTCACACTGTTGCCCACCTTAACACAGGCAGTGAATTCTTCCATCCACAGCTCAGATTGTTCTTTTTGAGGACAACTTGCAGGATCCTACTTTGCAGCTCAGAGCACAAAGGGGAAGTGCAGCTTTTCCCTATTTTAATCTCTTACTGCACAACTACTCACCCTCTTCTGAAAGGGCAAGGAGAAAAGTCAAGCCAGCTTTAACACCATTAATCAAACATACAAGATAACCTTATGGTTCAAATCTTCTGGAGTAAAACAGCCATTTCCCAGTTCCTCATCAAGGTCAGAACTGTCCCAAATGTATGAAAAAAGTCCCCCTTTTCTTTTGCTGTGTCCCAATTAAGGGAATGGCTTTGTCTTTTTCAATCCCATTTCCATTCAGAGAAGCACTGCCTAGCAGGGGAGAAGGTTTTAGGGAAAGGAGTTGAGGGACTACTATGGAAATTGAATATAACACTGACCAACAATTCACATGCAAGGCAGCAGAGCATGGATTTGTGTTCTGTTTTGTGGGGGGCTTTGTGTGTGTGGAGTTGGATTTTCCTTCATTTTATGGAGGTGACTCTTGCATACCAAGGCAGGTATTCCCATGGATGCCATGAAAAAAAAAAATGGTGGTAAAGCAGAACTGGTAAATGCAAAGTAAACACCTGTTATGGAATGCAGGGAAAAGAAAGGGAAGAAAGAAGGATTTATCTCTGCAGGTATTTTGAAGAGAACTTTTTTCCAGCAATCTTCCTGTATTAAAAAGAAACCAGTTATACTTGCAAGTCACTTGCAGAAAATTTTAATAATTTGCCAAATATACAGCTATTAGAATTACCCTAAATATCACTTATAATTAAGTTACAAAAGTTGGTAGATAGCATAGTACAATGTTCTATAAAATAAACACATGTAATATCAACAATAACCCCTGCAGTCCAGTAATGGCAAAAAAAAAATAATAGCAAATTAAACTATAAACACATACAAATTAGGAGATTGAGTGACAGCTTTAGACACTTGGATCAAAGAAACTGAGACCAGACTAGACTAGATACATTCATCCATCAAGCATAAGTAATAGAGAATTTAAAAAAAACAATTAGCAACACAACATCAGGTGCAATTTCACATGCTTTCATTTGTCTTCCAGTAAAGTTCCCAGAATATTAAAGTGCCTTTGTGCACTCTAGTTTCATTTATAGTCAGGTGCAACACGCATCATATTTGGAAGTTACTTCATAGATCGCTTTTTTAAAAAAATAACTATTTTATGCACACAATTCAAACTAAGGTGGTTTTGAAGGTACCTTTGCTCTGTTTGCTGTTGAATGTCACATAACAAACCAGCTGAACTCCAAATACACAGGGCCCATCTCTACTAGACAAGACAACAGTAAAAGATACTTCTTGATGTGTTTTCTGCTGTGCAGTCCTGAGCTTTTATCACTTTATCCCCTTTCAAACACTGCTCCAACAGTTCCATCTGTCCTTAGGATGACAAACTTCCCTTTAGCTCTCCCTTATAGATTTCAGTGAACATGGGAATTGGGCAGGATTTGCCCTGGGGCTATGGAGAGGAAGGTACTTCTCAGGTGACATCCCACACGTCCCTGCAAGACACCTGAAGACTTGCAGCCCTTGGATCTTATCCATAGCAATTCCCTGCACTGCAGAACTGACCAGATGTCCTCCTCAGGGCACCTTATCAACTTCCACTGCTTCCCACTAGCCTACCTTCTTAAACCCCAAACCTCCACCTTTAATTGCAGTAAGAAAACTTCATGCAATTTGGTTGTCCCTCGCCTTGCCCCCAAAATGGCCTCTTCACAACACAGATAAAGATGTTCCATACAACCTAACACCCAGTTTTAAGGCATGCCCTCTACTACCATTCCACTCTTTCAGATAGAACAAAAGAAAAAAAGCTATTATGCCAATTTCCATCAAGGCTTGTGGGACTACAGAGATGAAGCTGATGAGTTGACATTTATAGGTGGAGACATGATTTACATTCTCAGAGAGGAGCACAATGGACTTGGCTGGTGGGCAAGAGAACTGAAGAGAACTGTTGGCTTGGTGCCTGAAGCCTACGTGACAGAGCTGTGTATTTGAGAGGCCTGGAAACCCGTGGAAGGGGATAGATATTTGGACTAGGTTTGAGACACATGCTTGAGGTTTCTCGGTTCGTGATGAACTGTTAACTCCCTTCTCCCTCATCAGAAGAAATCTGCACTTGCCATGAAGAAGTAATTGATTAATCAAGTGATTTGATTATGAATGGCTGCAGTTGATAGACCCAGCCTCTGTAAGGAGAAGATTCTGCCCTCTGTGTTTTGTGAGTTCCCTGAATGTAGTCAGGTCCTTGCTTTGTGTGTATTGAACATTAAAACATGTCATTGATCATAATTATGTGGAATTTTTTTTAGCTGCTTTTTCCTAGCATTGTAATGCTAGGCAATTAAATAGATGGTAATTAATGTACGGGGCACAAGCAGCCAAATAGTGCCCATTGCTCTTCAGCCTATCAGCAGCACTCTGTATAGCTGTAAGTTTGTTTTCTTGGGGAGAATTTGGCTGTTGTCCTGTTCCTCAGATTTAGAAAAACAAAGCTGGGCTTGGAAAGTAGAAAGCTATTACTCATGTCATGCACATCCTAACCTTTTAATACTCACTGCACATTTTGTGCAGTTTCCTAGGAACACAGAGGGAAATTGATGTGTAATATTACAAGTCCTCAGGGTCTTCTGCTTCCAAATGTTTTTGTATTAGGTTTTAGCCAATTATTGATTTTTCTCACATATTTAGTAGTGTTATTGTTAATTTTTTGTTACCATAAAATGAAGTCTTTGTTCTTTTGCCGGTCTAAAAAAATCAACCTGTGGGGTAGGCCTGCCCTGATACCATTCTAACTGATAGACAGGAATTCTGTGACCATCTGTAAAAAGATACATATTAAACCCCACAGTTTTTGTTAAGTCTATATGAGCTAAAGGGTAAAAAAGTCTTATTTTTGAATGTGGAGTATTTTTTTTTTAAATTAGAATCACACTACCTGGACTTCCATAAGGCCTTTGACACTGTCTGCCACTGCATCCTGATGAAAAGCTGGCTGTTCTTGGCTTGGATGGGCGCGGGCTCTGCTGGGTTAAACACTGGCTGAAGGGCTGGGCTCAGAGAATTGCCCAGCAGAGAGGGACCTGGGAGTCCTGACTGATGCTGTTGAACATGAACCAACAGTGTGCCCAGGTGGCCAGGAAGGCCAATGGCATCCTGGCCTGCATCAGGTATAGTGTGGCCAGCAGGAGCAGGGAGGTGAGCATCCCTCTGTACTCAGCACTGGTGAGGCCCCACCTTGAATGTTGTGTCCAGTTCTGGGCACCTCAATACAAGGGCATGGAGGTGCTGGAGCACATCCAGAGAAGGGCAACAAAGCTGGTGAAGGGCCTTGAGACCAAGTCTTATGAGGAGGGGCTGAGGGAACTGGGATTGTTTAGTCTGAAGAAAAGGAGGTTGAGGGGAGACCTCGTTGCCCTCTACAACTGCCCGAAAGGAGGTTGTGCAGAGGTGGGTGCTGGTCTCTTCTCACGAGTAACTGGTGATAGAACAAGAGGGAATGGCCTCAGGCTGCACTAGGGGAGGTTTAGAATAGACATGAGGAAGAACTTTTTCACTGAAAGGGTTGGCAGACATTGGAACAGGCTGCCCAAGGAGGTGGCTGAGTCACTATCTCTGGAGATGTTTAAAAGGTGTCTAGTTGTGGTGCTGGGGGACATGGCTCAGTGCTGGACTTGAGAGAGCAGGGGTAATGGTTGGACTCAATGATCTTGAAGGTCTAAGTGATTCTGTGATTCTATCATTCTACTCCTACTCCTTAACAGAAAGACTGCAAAAGTATTTGAGGCATTTTGACAGTGTTTTCACTGCTTCAAGAGCAGTTGTCAGTTATAAAAAAATTCCCTTTAATTCATTCCAGACTACAGGTTACCAGTGGCAAGGGCCAAAGAAGGCACTCAGGAGGAAAGCTTACTTGGAGAAGACAAATAAAACGAGGAGGAAACCATCCTTTCACTGACAGCCAGCACAGGAGATGCCTTCCCTTCACTGCTGTTAGATGTGAAAAGGCCCAGTTTAAATACTGCCTGATCCAGACTCAGCTCAGCAGGAGCTCTCCGCAGGTAAGGAAGTTTCCTGGGGATCTAGCTGTATAGTACACTCATGTTGAAGTGCACTGAAGTATTTCAAGAACTTATCCACTTCCTTAAACTAAAGGGAATTGGTGATTTCCTAACCTACTGGGTACTTTTAAAAAGATCTCCATGAAACTGTAGGGTTATGGACAAGAAGGGTCTGACCATGCATTACAGCAGGAAAGAAATGGACAATAGTACAGACTTTTTGTGAACCAAAACTATGCATTAAATCTCTAGTTAAGTTTGTAAAATGATTTGATTAAAATATTTGTAACATCTCATAATGCTATAATAATTTCCACTGTAATTTATGCAACAAATTCCATCCATATCAAAAAATACCATCTATGTAAATGCTTTTTTATAAAACTTTATACAACTCAAGCTCTCATTAGTAGGTAAGGCTACACACAACTCTCACCATCATCCAGGTAGAAAGTCTTCAGCAAAGTGTATTTTCAGAGTGCAGGAACGACAACACTTCCATCCACCTTCCCTTTTGACCACCAGTTCTGCTAAACCAAATTCTTATTGCTTAAAATCAAAACAGAGGGGTTTCACCAACAGCAGCACTCGGATACACCACAGCAGTCTAGGGAAGGAACCTGCTTCCAGCTTTCATTTTATGGGACAGAAACACCTATGAGCCTGGTTACCATTTCCATAAAGGTTTCCACGTAACTGTCACCTGTCCTGGAGGCTGCGCACAGAACAAAAGAGGCATCACTGGGAAGGAGGGAGATGGATGGTAATGCATGGGTTTAGTGTCCAGTGTCTCCCTCTTCACTTTGCTATTAATTCTGCAATCTGTTTAATAATTTCTGTGAATGCATCTCGAACTAGAACTGAAAACAAACTCAACAGGTACAAGACACTTCAAACACCAAATCTAAAATGTGCAAGAACAATGTGAATATAACACCTTGGCAGGCATAAATTCACAGCTGCTACTGTGCCAAAACACCTCTACAGCAAGCTTTATTTACACTACTTCCAATTAAAAATACTGTTAATCTCTCAAGCTAAATTTTAAATTAAAACAGAAATACATCCATTAGTAACTACCGGTAAAAAACCATGATAAAATTCTTTTACTCTTTTTTTTTTTTTATTCAAAATATTCTGACAGTTTAACAATATTCCAGGTGCATTACAAACACTGCCATAGTCAGCACAACAACCAATACTTCAAGAGCATTCAAACACTGCAGACATGTATCTTAAAGCAGAGACAGGAGAACACACTTACACTGAGAGCAAACTGATCATTTTCCAATCACTGACTTCTTTGAGGCAGCTGGTCTGATTTCTCCAGCACAAAATGGATTAAAATCCAGAAGAGATGAATTACAGAGGACAAAACAACTCTGATTTATAAATGTTTCCCCTCGTGTTTTCTATAAAATATGGTGAATTTATCCTACAAGGCCACTGCCAGCCTGAACTGCTCTGGTGTTGGCTATTTATGGGATAGAACAACAAAATCATAACAGAGAAACCAGCATCAAAGCAAACAAAAGCACAAACTCTTCCCAGAATATGGCTTAAATTAGTTCACAGAGAGTCGGGAATATATTAACTATATGTTGCAACAGAAATACCAGGTAGAACAAAAAATAAACTGCTTTCCCCTCCTGACATTTTCCCCTCAACCTTCACCACCATTTGCATAAAATGTTCAACAAAATGACACTGCCCCTCCTGCCAGAGTCCTTTCCCACACTTCAAAGACATTCTGTCTCTAAGAGATGGGTGTTATTCTTGATTATATTGGCCAATATTAGTTCTAAAGGTTAAACAATGTTGTTCTACACATAATACCCTGTTTCTTCCAATTAATCCAGGTTCTCAAAGAGCTAAAATCTCAGCTTTGTTTAAAACAGCCTGTGTTTGGAAAAGAATTGATCTCTTTCTGATATAGAAAATCGATGTCAAACTGAGAACTTGCAAAGATGTGTACGCGAGTGAGTGCATAGTGCAGAACATCATACAGAGAGAGCAGCAAAAGGTCACAGTGCCAGAGTGAGTCCACATGTCAAAGACGTCTGTTTCCAATGACCAAGTCCAGTCTAAAAAGTTGTATTTCTGGGGCTTGCTTCAAGCAGGAAAATCTGTCATGACTTTTCCTATAGCTGACTATACAGACATGGCAGGACAACCACAGACAGGGCATACAGAAGAGACACACCAAAAGTGCTTTGGATACATCATCCTGATCTCAAATATTCCATAGGAAAGCTTGACATTTTCCCATGAAAAAGAAGGAATTGGGACAATTTTCCAATTACACAGCTTGCCTGCGTGTTGTTAAAAAATAACAAACCAAAAGAGCTGAACGTAGGACTTCAAGGCCAGGGTAAGAGAGCCACAGCTCCACTGTGACCAACAGAGGGACATCTGGTTGCTCCAGGGCTGGAAAGAAACTTCTCTTGGCAGGAGAGAGTTCTTCACCTGTAGAGCTCGTTGGTTCCAGTCGGTGCTCCCCAGCAGTGGAAGTGTGGATACAAGCAGCAGACAGCCAGAAGAAATCTCTGTATGCTTACTCAAAATGCTTTGTTTCCCCATTCAATTGGTTTGCTTCTAAAAGCTATGTTTTTGGAGAAGGGCCATCAGAACAAAGGAGTGAGGCATCTCCCTTAGTCACAACATCAGACATTCCATTAACAGATTGACTTAATCTTCTAAACCAAACGAGTTCCTGGAATATCTCACGCTGGCATTTTTTACTCTTTCTTAGGAATAAAGTTTCTCTAGCAGTTGTGCAGTTTAAGCCTGTCACAATATTTTACTCCAGCATTTTCTTAGCACCTCAACACAAAAAAAGGTTGTAGCTTGTCAGGGGTGAACATGGGCTAGGGACAGCCACCCCAGGGCTGAAACAACATCGTCCCGTGATGCTGAAAAGCACTTTTCATTCACTGGCTTCCAGGTTAGACTACTGACTCAACACGGGATTTCTCTCCAAATAGGGTTAACTCCAGTTATTTGAATGCAGTAAACACAAGAGGGCAGTACTGAGGACATCAATCCTGCACGGCAGTTTTCAGTCCATTTTCTAAAAACCCTGATGATGGAGAGAGGGCTCAGTGTCAAGGCCAGGTGGGCAAACGGGATCTAGGCTAAAGTCGTCACGGGAACTAACGTCACCCTTGCTTACTGTACAACTGTACTCCTTGGACATAAGCCAACCATATACATTTCATCCTACTAATTCACCTATCCTGCTTCATCTCCAGTATCTCAATCCTTTCACACTCCCTAATTAGCTATCAATTATTTTCCTGAGTGAGATTATAAAAAGTTAAACCCTTCTACCAAAAGTACAAAGACAAAATATAGAACAATACAAACCCAGTTATACAGCATTATAAGTGCAGAAATTCTTCATGTTGTTGCTCTTCTTTATCATTGGCCCCCCAGTAAAAACCATAGCAAAGAATTTAGTTATCCAAAATATTTTGAAGTACAGTGATTAGATTCTTCAGGCCATAAATGTAGCCCTCATCCTTCGTGTTGCTAGGGAACACATGAGCAAAATCTATCATCCGGACTTCCACATTCGGGCTTTCCTTGATCTCTGCTGGCATGTGACAGAAAACTTTTTCCAGTTGGGGTATAACGTTCCCATTCAGGTGCTCCTGGGTGATGCACGTGCTGCTTTTCCACATGTTGCCCTGCTCCAAGTTTTCAACTTTTAGAGAGAGCTGACTGGGGTGCCTCTTAGAGTATGCCTTTTTGTGAAGTGCATAAAATTTGGACAAGCCTTTACTTACAGAGGCCTCGATTTTTCCATTCTCGGTCGCATTGATGAGGTGAATATTATTATTATACTCCAGTATGTCTCCACCTGACAACAGTCCTTTGGGCACTCCTCTCTTCTCTGCCAAGGTGACATCGCTCAGCCGCACAGTTGTTGCCTGACAGGAACCCTCATAAACAAAGAGTAAGGAGCTTGCGTAAAAGTTGAGTTGCTTCTGGCCCTCAAACCACTCCAAAATCTTTCCAATCTTCTGGATGCTGGCAGCTATGGCATCTTTTCTCAAGCAGTATCCATTGTGGAAAAACGTGGAGATGCCTGCAAGAAATAAGACCAAACTTTGGGATTCTTTTCCAACATTTTTAATGAGAATAGTTCTTGCTTTGAAGGAACAGCCAGGATTCACTTAGTTTCCTTCCAGGCTAATTAACACTAGCAGAAGTGAACTGAGAAACTCTGATACCTGCAGTCACCTCACCTGGGTAAGGGTACAGTTCCACAGATTTGGCTTGGAATATCAATCCAATTAACTAACTAATGTATTGTTCAAACAGTAGAGGAACATGGTTCCTGCTCCCCAGGTAATTTTAGTAAGTATCTGGACAGTTTTGGGCAGGGACACATTAAACACTCCAGGCATAAACAGGCCCAAGCAGCTCTTTATCGTGAGTGCCAGAGCTGACAAGTCAGTGCCAGCTGTGGAGAGAGGTGTGTCCATGTGTGTGTGTCCTTCTGTCCCTCAGTGCAGGACAGACAGACATCATTTAATAATCAATTTAAAATACTTCACCACCACCCGACGGCCATTTGATGGCAGTGTTTTCATTCCTTTTAATATAGAGCAACAAAGGGATTTACTTCAACTGAGAAGGTTGCTTAAAAGCAAAGATAAACAAATAAAGAATATCCAAGAGCACCAAAATCTGACATGCGAATTCCCTCACCGTCCTTCACTGTTTCCTTTGTCAAGCTCCTTCCATAGTGCTGGTTTTGTGTCTCGTAGCTGTCAGAGGTGACGTGGTAAACCTGCAAGAAACAAGGAGGCAAGTCTACTCATTTTGAACAACCAGACAACTTTCAGACAAGCTACAAAATCTTTGGGACCATTTAGTCCTTGCCCAGCTTCAGGGGACTTGTGTGCCCTCTACTGCTTCCAGCTGCAAAACCCTCTCCTGTCCCATCTTGGGGCCCAAGCTCCAGCTTTCCTGCATTTGAAAGACATCATTTTGCTGGCAAAAAGCAACTAAGTCCTATGGAAAAACATTTTATATGGCACCTGCCTTGCAAATCATAGAATCATCATAGAATGGTTTGAGTTGGAAGGTATCTTAAAGATCATCTAGTTCCAACCCCCCTGCATGGGCAGGGACACCTCCCACCAGACCAGGTTGCTCCAAGCCTCATCCAACCTGCCCTTCAACACTGCCAGGGATGGGGCAGCCACAGCTTCCCTGGGCACCCTGGGCCAGGGTCTCACCACCCTCACACTAAAGAATTTCCTCCTAATGTCTATTCTCTTCCAGTTTTCACTCATTACCTCTTGTCCTCTCACTACAAGCCCTTGAAAAAAGTCCCTCCCCAGCTTTCCTGCAGGCCCCTTGAAACTGTCAGACAACTACCTGTGTTACCCTCAATATCAAATCAGTTAGACTTAACAAGCTCAAAAATTCCATGCCAATCATTTTGCAGCTCTTAAAACTCTAAAAATATTTAGCACAACAGCAAAAACATAAGAAATATACGATGTGACCAGGAAGGCCCAGCTCCATGAGACCCATCTGAAACTATATTCATTGGCAGGAGTGAGGTTAGGCTAAACACATGAAAGCAGTGGAGTGAAAGCTCAGTTCCAGCCCTGACAGTGGCACATCAGCTCTTGCCTGAAAGGGAGGCAACTTACACGGGTCCAGTTTTGTCCATATCAGGAATTGTACAAGCTTCACAACTTAATTTAAAAAAAAAAAAGTTTTACATAGAGACACAGTTTCTCTCTGACTGAAATAATTTCCATAGCAGAAACATGCCCCCCAGCCATAATTTGTTTATGAGAGTGTAGACAATTCTTATTTGCAGAAATACTGGTGTTACCAAGCAGGCAGCTGTCTCTGGCAGAAACTCTGCACTTGGCACTTGTTCAGACCACCCAACCCTGCAGCACCCATCCCAGCTGCAGTTCTCTGCCCTCCCTTCACCCCCCAAGGAAAAGAGAGGATCCCATGGAGAGCAAGCTGGGATGCACCCGTGACGCACCTGCCCCTGGCCCCTTCTGTGGGGTCTTTTTTGTGCTGTAGCCTCCAGAGACAGTCCAGGACAGTGAAACAGCAGCACACAAAAAGGGAGTGGTAACCTGAGCTATAACTAAAAATTAGCATTCTGCTGCCGTGGCAGCCCCCCACCCCAAAACCTCTCTGCCCCACCCAAACCACAACGAGCACAAGGATTTGTCACTCCTGCTTTGCAAAGTAGCAGGGAAGAAAAGTCTCAAACTGCTCTTGTTTTGACAAAAAATAAATTCAGGGTCCTCAAGGAAATTAAATCCTAGTGTGTGGGAATGGATTTAAGGCATCAACTATGAACTGAAGGGGCAGTAAATAATTCTGGTTATTCTAAAGAAACAGCAGTTGTAAGTCTGAATGTTTCAAAGCAGCTGGTAGTAGAGACAATTCCCACTTTTATTATTCTTATTTTCTCTGCTATGATACTTACAGAAACTGAGGCCCTGATGTCTAAAACTGCAGAAAAGCACAGCAGAGGTGAGTTATTCTAAAACATCATCTGGCAACTTTGGTGTTGGTTTCATAAAAACAACCATTTTTCACCACTTTTTTTTCCCCCAAAGCACACAGAAGAGGCAGGCACACAACAGGTAAAACCAGAGGTTTCTTAGTAAATACTTCCATTACCAAAGTTACTTTCAAAAGCACCCAAAAAGTTTCATAACCTTTCTGAAGAGCAACAAGCAAAAAAACAATAAAGGAAGAATGAAAAAAACCCCACATGCATAGGAAGAGGATCAGGAGTCTGATAATTACATCTAAGTTTTCACTAGCTGTGGCTTTGTTTTAATAATTCTAAATGTTCTCATTTCATCAGCCTACGAGCAGTTTCCTCCATACACCAGCACTGCAGCACACTGCTGGAGGAATCATCTTGTTTACCAGAACCTTATCTCTTCCTCCTAGGAACCAACAGTTTTTGTGACATGGGCACTTGCTCAAAAGTGCTGATTAAGATCTGCAAGCTCATTTTGTTTTCTAAAGAAACGCTGGAGCAGCACATAAGCCCCCTCTGAGCTGGATTTCCCATGAAGCCACTCTACCTGTTTTCATTTGCCCAACATTATTCTTCCCCAACAAAGCCTTTCCATGTAGTTCCAAAATACCCAGACTGAGTGTTTTTAACTACACAAAAAGGTTGATGACAAACTACCAACTCTTACATAGGTTCCAACAGAGTAATGTGTATATTTACCTGCCCTGTGAACTAGCAAAGACACAGAACACCCTTGGTGACTGATGGGCTTGGCTGCAGACAATAGCACTAAGGGCAACATATCTAGGTGAACAAGAAACTTTCCTCCACGTTAGCCAAAGAGCTCTCTCAATACTGCTTCAAACCTTCTCTCAACTTCCAGGAACTATTTCAAACATTCCTGGAAAACCTCAACCACATCCAAATTCATTAAGCACCCTACTGAAAGCAGAGGAGCAGAAACCCAAGTTCAAAGAGCAATCATCTTTCACCAGCTCTTGCCTCTCCCTCTCCAGCCCTCTCAAAACAGAAGGGGAGGCTCTGCTGTAGTAGCAGAAGACTAAAATCAATTTCCTAGTCCTCACCTCTTGCTTCCTTGAGCATTTGTTCACACCATCACTGCTACTACTCTGCTACTACCCCTTCCCAAAAGGACACCTGCCTTTAAAGCAACCTTTTTGTGTATCCCTGTCCCTGCAGCTGCCTGCACTAGCCCATTGCTGTCAAAATAAGGACAAGTCAAACATGTAAAATCCATGTTTGCTTTGGATTCACAAGGAGTTTCACTGCAAGGAAAACTCCCCAGATTACCTGCAAAACATTGTCTTAGGAAAGCTCCTGCTTCAGCAGAGATTTGTATACGTTCTCACTACACAAGCTCAGAGCTGTTGGGCTGACAATGCAGAGGCTCCTCCTTGTGCCCACAAGCAGCTCCCACTTGTTGAGGTCTCAGCATGAACAAAACTGGAAACCCAGGGTGCTCACAGGTTCAGGTTTGCCAAGAGTAGTAACAGGGACACTGTACATCCAAAAAATCCAGATCATTAACTGCTGAGGGAAATTCTCTTCGAACTTTCTCAACATGCTCTTGGCTTTTGGAAAAAAAAAAAAAAGCCTAACTCTCCTAAGAGATGGGGGTAGGACTCAATGATCTTCAGAGGTCCCTTCCAACCCCTAATATTCTGTGATTCTGTGAAGATCTCAACAGCAAGATACAGAGTTTGGAAACCCTGCACCTGCAGCTTTAAGAGTTAAGCTGAAGCCTGGATGCAGAAAAACAAATATGAGATGTTATGTAATGTTATTTATGGTCATTCAGTGCTGACTTCCAGAAAAATACACACACTGTTCAAATACCTTATCTGCAGCAACTCCCTAACTTCCAGAAAGTGTAATTTAAATATGTATTAATTAAGACTGGGCTGTTTGGTGGAGATACTGCTATCAGAAACAAAAATCTCCATGAAAGGGCTCACCAGCCTCCTCCACATCTGCAGAAAAGATTCATGAATTCTCATCGCTGAAACTGGAAAACACCTCTTGTGAACAGGCTGGGGCAGCACAACAGAGCCTGAAGAGCAAAGGCCAACTCCACAGCACACATGATGTGGATCCCTTGCTGCTGGCATTCCCATGCACTGGCTGGTGGCTGGGAAGCAGCTTCCCACTGAGCTCCCAGTGCCCGTCCCTGCTCCCCTGCAAGGGCAGCCCAGGACCTGCTCTTGTGAGCAAGGACAGGGAGATTAGAGATAACACACTCTGATGCCCAGACATCCTGGCTCCAAAGGGCTGGGCTGCCCACCCCTCAACTTCTTTCCATAAATATACTCAAGTCACCCGTATCTTACACTTATGTAGGTAAGAGAGAGAGAGTGTTTAAGTATCAGTTTCCTGTTTACAGCAAGGCCCCTCTGTGCTCCTCACTGGCACTTGAAGGTCAGTCCCAGCCTGCTGCCCAACACGAGCCAAGCCAAGAGCAGGGTGGGCAGGCAGTGCCCAGCCAGCCTGAGGACACCCAGCATCAGGCCACGACCTGGAGGGGACAACTCCAGTGCCAGGCTGAGCCCCATGCCATTACTGGGCACCTGCTGCCCAGACCCCATCATTGTCCCTATAAAAATATACAGGTTCCCTTCATGCCTGATGAACCCAGGTTATTCTGCAGTCCTGTGACCTCTCAGGGACTCATTCTGCCCCAGCAGAAGACTGAAACACTGGGCTTTAACAAGACTTATTCCTTCCTTTTCTGAAAGAAAGTAAAACTAGGATTTCAAGAAAAAATTATAAAGGAGACATACTTTAAAATACATTATCTTATTTGACACTACTGCTTTATATGAATGCTGTAACACTAGCACTGCTACTGAGAGTGAGTCCACTTATCTAAATACATGTATCTAAAGACCTCCCCCCCTTCCTTTTTATTGTCTTTTTTAAAAAAACTTTATGTTGCTGTTGCTGGACCACAAGTGATGAAAGTACACATATCCCTGCTCGCTGCTGGCTTGAAAACTCAGCACAGGAGGGATGCATCCCTGTTCCCCTGTTTCTAAGACTACACTTACGTATTTCATATATATATCTATATATATGGAGGAAATTCTGGAGTGTGAGGCTGCTGAGACCCTGGCCCACGTTGCCCGGAGAAGCTGTGGCTGCCCCATCCCTGGAAGCGTTGAAGGGCAGGTTGGATGGGGCTTGGAGCAACCTAGTCTGGTGGGAGGTATCCCTGCCCATGGCAAGGGGGGGTTGGGATTAGATTATCTTTATGTCCCTTCCAACCCAGACCAGTCTGGGATTCTATGATTTTATCTGTTCTGCTTCTTTGTTCTTCTGGTATTTGACAAAGTGCTTTATAGGATGAAGTGTTACCACCAGCTGCTTTGACAAGCAATACAAAGCTTTAGGAAGGTCCTTACATAAATAAATTGTACAACAAAAGTGCACTGAAACTAATTCAGTGAAAAAGTAAACTAATAATCTCCTAATAAGAGAAACAAAGACCCTGCTGATAAATCATGAACCATTTAAAGAACAGTTTAATACATAACTTTGGACTCCCAGAACTTCCACTGAGCATCTCATGAGAACAGATTTCTTTTATGTCTCCTTTTTATATAATATGGAGGAGTGGGGAAAGAGGCCATCTCATCTCACCCATCATCACCTTCTTCCTGACACACATCAGATCTTTTCAGGACACAAGAGGACCAGCTGTCCTATATATGA
>NW_009952981.1:473065-501276 GCF_000747805.2 Chaetura pelagica | reverse complement strand
GGGGGGTTGGGGGGAAATAAGCCAGGGAAGAGAGAAGAGAGAAGTAAAGGAGGCAGTGGTGGAGCAGGGAGATAATGGAGCCAGCAGAGAGAAACTAGCCCCAGCCTTGGACTGCTGCTCATTTCAACCACTGCAGACAATCTAGACTTCTGGAGGACTTCCTTCTTTGGAAGGTTGGTTTTTGGTTGTTTTTTTTTTCTAGGGCTTTTGGCTGGTTTCTTGTGTTTGCTGTGAGGCCGTGGGGTTTTTTTTAATTTAATGGAGTTCAGGGTTTTTTTCCATTTTTGTTTTGTTTTGTCTTCCTATTTTCTTACACAAACTTTGAATTAGACTTATAAATGCTGAAAAAAAAAAAACCCAAACAAACTAAAAATAACCCTGTTCTGCCCATTTTTAACTTTGGAAGAATATGAACATTCAGGATTTAGTAGCTTTATTATTCCTCCTTGCCTAAATCTTGTTATGGACACATCAGAGCTTATGGAAATTGCAAAGATACTAAAAAGAGTTCATAAAAAAACCTCTTAAAACAGACTCAGCTGCAGCCAGTTTTAAAATATCTTGCAGGAACATGTGCTGTAGATTAGGAAATTCACTTGTAAAAACAGCTTTGATGAGGCATCTGCATTGCTGCATGCAATAGTTTACAGGCAGTAAAAGTAAATGATGGATCATACACGTAATGTTACATCACCACCAGCTTGTGCTTTAAAAACACATTTCAGAAAGATGATGGGACTCTGTGACATTGCAATTGAGATGTTCTGGAAGGAAAAAAAAACAAAACCAAATCCTGCAGAAATGGGGAATTGTGCCTTCTGAATGGATTGCAAATCCCAGATGATATCCCAACCCACACATTCTGCTCAGATGCAGCAGCATACAAAATACTCTAATTTTAACACTGCAAGCACCGTGAAAAGGTTTCCCATCTATTTACATGTCTAGCAAAAATAAGAGTTGCAATATGGTTTCAGCAGTATAGTTTTTCTATTTTTGGAACCATACCTTAGTTTTCCAACTTATATTTCAAGTCTCACTACTTTCCAACAAATTCATGTCCTCACCTGGTAACAAAAAGAATCTCTCCACTAAATAGAAAATTGGGGTTTTAACCCATGTTACTGAAATAACTTTATTTTCTAAATGTGTTTCTATGCATTTATTCTGTCTGTTCCATGCATTAAGGTGACTATAGTGTGGCACATGCCAAATGCCAAATCAAAGCTCTGCCAGATAGGAGGCTTGTAGAGAACACCCTGGGATCAAGAGGTGGGAAGGTGAGCAGAGAAAACTCTTTGTGAATTTAGACTTTGCTACATGTTGTGTGAGGAGAGGAGGAACCTTCTGAATTGTTTTGGGAAAATCACTTCCAAGGTTAAGTTCGGTACTAAAGGCACAAGATAAATCTCATCCAGTTCAACAGTGGCTGGACAACAGCAACGCATGGGGGAACCATCAGTTAGAATTAGGGAATGGAAACAACTCCTGCCACGGGATACAGATACTAATAAAAGACAACGCTAGAAACAATAGTCACCAGCAAAACCCCTGTGGAAGCATCTGGCTTGTTCCTTCTGCACCGTCATGAAACAAACGCTGGGAAGTCCATTGTTTGACACAGGAGATAAGAAAGGTTACGTGACGACAGAAGCCAAATCCAAAGCCATAATCTCCAGCCTTCCCTCTGCATCTAAACTGTTCCACTGTTGGTTTTTTTTGACTCCCACGTTCTCAGAGGCTTACGTAATTACTAGTCATGACTGCTAGAATTTATAGCTGGAAAAGCTTATCTCGGGACAGCGTTCAGGCTGAGAGCTCAGGCAATTAAGTACAAAACATTAGGGAGATATAAGAATTATTTCAAACAATGGTGCAATCTGGGTGCTGTCGCTGCCTCACAGCAAAGGGGAAGCTTGTCCAAGTCATCAGCCATTTGTGCTTGTGGATGCAGGGCTGGAGAAGCCTTGGCTGTGTGTATGTGAGAAAGGAAACAAAAATCTCATCTCAATATGACAATTATTCCTGTGCCCATCAGAGCAGAAAAAGTTCTTCCAATGCACTGCGCCAGGTACTCATAACTGGCATCCACACCTTTCTGTTACTGATTGACATTTTCTACAGCTTTTCTTTACATTGAAGTTTTAGAGAAGCCAAGGCACAAATATTGAATCTTCTCTTGCCTCCCCCAAGAGAAGGAAACGTGAAGGAGTTGGTATGGACATCTGCACGGCCATGTCCACCTCTAACCAACCTTCAGCTGGCAGCTGCTCCTCCAGCATGCAACCATCCCAGAGGTCTTCTTCTGGTGAAAAGCTTTTTCAAATACACAACGTAAGCAGCTACTGACAACTACACACATCACTTCCAAGAGCTAAGGTACTCTTCCCTGGACAGAGAGAGTACATAAAAATCATTTTCATTAAAAAAAAAAATAATAAAATAATCAAGATTTAAAATTTGGAGATGACACAGCCCATTATTAAATGATTACAGAGAGTGGTTCAGTGTGTGTATCTCTGATATAAGCCTAAAAGTCAAAAAACTATTTGGATAACTTACAGTATCTGCTCTGTGAGAAGAATTAATTGCAAACTGCCCTCAGTTTTACAGAACTATGGTCTGTCCCAACCCCTTTCTTCTATACACATCCAGAGCCCAGCCTGCAAACTTATTCCCAGAAGGAACACAGCCAAGTTAAACACTTGCTGTGAAGGAGAGCAGTGTTTTGGCACACATTCCACACAACAGTTGATCCCAGTACTACCAGGGTATGCAGGTAACACTTCTAGTCGTGTACAACTCCAGAAAAACAAGCTGCTATACCTGCTGTGGGACACCAGGCCAGAGCACAAACTGAATTTGAAAACAAAACAAGTTCTTACCCTCATGCCAAGTACCAAAAAGCCAATCTCTTCCATCAGTGGGTACTTGCTGACCTGCTGCTGTATCTTCTCAGCTGAAGCATAGGGATCGTAACTTTTCTGACCTATTTTTACATCCATTATGCAAGGCTTATTAAACTTACGGGTCACATCTTCCAGTTTTAGATACGTATCTGTTAAAAAGACAAAACTTTTGTCAACAGGGGAGTGGAAGCAAAATAATTATGTCATTTCTGCTCAGCTTCTCTGGAGGAAGGAGAATGGTTTAAGGCTTAACAACATGTGAGCCTCTTAAGAGACAAATGTGTCTCTGAACACAAACTAAATCATGGTCATTGACACCCACAAATTCTGCTGGCATTAAATTTTAAATGCCTTATTGTTTAGAAAATGGTATACAATTAAGTGTGCTAATCTAAGCACTCAAATTCTAATGATTGCCCAGATGAACTTCAATGAGTAACTTTTATTAAGCCATTAACATAGTTTGAATAGCATTACTAAGCACGTACAAATGCAGGTTACTACATGGCTGGTTTTGCAGTGGAGATGGTGTTTTCCTTCTCTATGTGAAAGGGTTAGAATTGAACTGGCAATTTTCCTTTTTGTCATTTTAAAAACTAAATTAACATTTCAGAGTCTTACACTAGAGGGGCTGAAATGCACCTCATTTTCCTTCTTTTTATCCCCCCCCAGCTGTACTCATTTCTCAAAGCAAACTCTTTGGGGAAAACATTTGAAATCCTAGGCTGCCTTTCATCCATTTCCAAAAGGCCCTTTGGGTTGGTGGGTGGACCAAAACCCTCCCAAGCCCAAACCTGAAGGTTTAAAGGAGTAACTTAAACCTGGGCAAACTGTTTGATGCTTTTCTCCAAGGCAGGTAAGAGACTGTTTTCCAGCATGATCTACAGCACCCATGGTCAGAACACAACGGGAAAATAAACTTCATTAACTGCTTTACTTGCAGACAACCCTGCTTGGAGGAAGCTTGCACAGATCCCCAGCCCTTGCCAGAGCACAATGTGCACCAAGACAACATGCAGCATTAACACACATCTCGTTCTTCACACCAGCTTCTGCAAATCCATCTCTTACCAGTCACCAACTACACACTGACGTTCGTTTTCCTGTCAAGTACAGCCTATTTAGTGAGTGGATTTCTTTGGCTTTAATGCCATCTGAACACACACAAACAGTGTTTTTACCCATTCCTCCAGCATCACCTAAAACAGGATTGCAAAGGAAAGCAAAACCAGTTCAAGTTTAAAAGAGAGAGGAGGGACAAAGTTCCGTCTTTCCACAGCTGTACAGCCAGGTAACAAAACCACTTAGAGTCAAGGTAAAGCAAACAAGCAATGCTCCATTTCCACTTTGTAAGTAGAAACACTTTATTCAGGATAAGAAAGGGACTTCAGTTACTTTAATAAATCCTGCTTGACAGCTTTTATTCAGCACCTCCAAAATCTTTACAAATTCCAAGTACCTCTCACTTTTTAGTTCCCCATTCATTTCAGATCTGTTCAGCTAGACTCTCTCCCTTACTGACCTCCTAAAAATGTAACCATTCCTATTAACAACAAAAAAAGTGCATTAAAATAACTTAGGAGCTAACACTAAGCCTGGAAAATACTAATTACTTGGCAAAGCCTGTGAATTACCCAGGAGTTACTCATCTCCCTCACACTTTCTGGAGTCACTATTGAAGTCTCCATGGTTAGCTAACTGCTAGCTCAAAAATAAGACTCTGTTACAACTGTTCAATGCACATCCCCACCCTCAAAGAGCTTCTTGTCCTTTTAGGGAGAGCAACACCACCCCAGACGAAGTATTATACCAAGTTATTTTTTCTCACTACAGCCTCAGAAAAACACACCAGGTGTTTATGCTTCATTTTCCTGGCACTGTTTGGCTCTTACCTGCATTGTGTTTGAGATGTCTGGTCTGCTGAATCAGAGCCCAAACCCACAGTATCAAACACACCACAACTTTCAGTGGTTGCCCCTATGGCATCTGAAAGCATTTAGACCAAGACAAACCAAGCAAGCTCCAACTTCAGACCTCAGTGGGTATCCTTGCTGCATCTTCTCATGTCAGGTGCTCTCACAGCTTTTGAGCATCTGACTCCAAGAGTCCTTTTCTCAAAGTCATCAACAAGCTTGCAGCAGAACCTAGATAACTAGAGCACCCTCCTTCCTCTCCTTCTTGTGTGAAACAAAAAAACTGCACATTTTTGAAGCAGCTTCAGATGTTCTGAATTATGATGTAGTACACTGCTAACCCAGCTGGCTTCTGAGAATCATGAATTCACCATCTAAAACCAGCTTAAAGTAAAAAACCTTGCAGAGAAAAGAATCTGTAAGGATTTCTTAGCTTTGTTAGATAATCCTGACTATATATTTCAAGGATTTAAACACATCGTTCCTCAGAGGCTTGTCCTCCCCCTTTCTATTTTTCAGTGGCAGGAAGATGTGGTTTGATTTATTATTTACATCTTTTATTACAGTCCCAAAGGAGACAAACTAAAAGACCACCACAGCTCAGCAAGTATGCATGGCATGAACCACTGCAGACTGCAGCACGTACATGCTGATGCATCCAGTCCTCACTGGAATCAGAAGTGACACAATAACTTCAGGCATTTGACTTCTTCTCATAACTTACCAGACATCTCCCAAAACATATGAATAAGCAGGGAAAAGCTTCAGCTGCCCCCAGCAACAAGGGGAGGAAATAAAGGTTTGAAGCTGGCTTATATTTATCAACCCTGTTATCAGTTAAGGCAATAAAAATTAGAGCACAGCATGAAATGAGCAGCAGTAAAGTTACTGAACAAAAAATATGCTGGGGCAACAAGTAGACAGCAAACCCCAGAACTCACAGCAGGAGATAAAAAGCTTCACAGGGCTCCTACCTCTTTATTAACAACTTTTCCACTTCTTTATTAACAAACTCCAAATGCCCACAATGGCAGTGAAGCTGAAGCTCAAATCAAACTGTCTCATTCCAGTTTAAGCTTAGGGAGATGCCCTGCCACCCATCTATGACTCCATCTCCTGTGCAGCAGTTCTAAGTATGTGGTTTCAGCATCTCAGGACAGTTCCTTGACAAATTCTATTGCACATCAGTCCATACTTCTGTCACAATTCCTGTATTCTCAGTCACACTTCATACATTTCACCCCTTTTAGCAAGCAATGTCATCCATTCATCTACATTTCCAGCAAAGACTGATGCTCCTCCATAAATATTTCTCTAAGAAACTCAACTCCTTGTGTTCTCCACCTTACCTAGCGCAGCTCCTGCTTACCTGTCACATGGAAACCCAGAGACAGTCACAAACCAAGGGCAGAGTGGTTCTAAATTAAGTTACTCTGGCCTTTTTCGTAGTACAACTTTACTATATGAACCTACTCAGATTCTCAACCCTTGACCCAAGACAACAACTACGATGCTATACATTCAAGACACCATTCCCCAAGAGCCCTGCTTCTTCCTTATCCCATCAATAGAGGAACTTCTGATGAAACAAGGACACCATTCTCTCTCTCTCTCTCTGACCTGGCAAACCAGGCAAATGGCTGTTCCTACACATAAACACTCATTTTATGTGTGTGTGTGTGTGTGTATTCCAGAACATGCAGCAAGCAGTTTGGTAACTGATATATTGTTTAATTTAATTTTGAGTTTTTCATAAGTCAGCTATGCCAAATTCAGCAACAAGAAGGAATGACTGGGTTCACTAGGCTGTCTGGAGCTGTGTCCGCCGAGTCTGGGGAGCAGTGACTGCCAAAGGACAGGTCAGGCTTCCAAAAGGCTGCAGAAATCTACAAATACATCCTCCAACTACACCAAAGAACTAGATACCCTTCTAGCAGCTAGATTCCCTCATCTAATGTCACCAGGACACACCACAGCAGCTCAGCATATTGTCCCACCTTTTGAGCCAGAGCTTAACCCTCAGTTTATCTGGGGGGACAGGTAACAAAGCCATCCCTGACTTCCCCAAAACAGCCTCTCCATGTCCCTCCTCTGTGTGGTTGCTTCCCCTCTTCCCATCTTTCTAACCTTGTTTTCCTACTTACTATGCAGTCAAAATGCAACACTGCTGATTCTTTTCACCTCTGGTGCCAAGAACCCACAGCACAGGGCTTTTCCTTCACACCATCTGGCATTAGCCAAAATGTATATGCAAACACCTGCTAAACAAGAGGTGACTTCCAACGTGGATGGCTACCTGCCTTCCGTTCAGCTCCACCATCTCCAACGTACTTGACTTTTTTACCAAAACTACCCAAAACTCATTAATACTACAGGAAACAGCTGGCAGTGGAGCTTTTTGGTTGAACCCCTGCCACAGCTTTCTATGGAGAGGGGCTCCTGGTAGTGCACAGTCTTTTCAAGAAGCAAAACAAACAAAATCAGAAGTTGTTCTTCCTTAAAACAGTTATTCCTACTGGCTATGCCTAGACTACTGGTGGAGACCTGCCAAAATTCAGCCCCATGGTGCACATTGCTAGTGAATTCCCAAAGTAAACCAGAGACGTGTCAAATTACCGCATCTTGGCTAGACCACAATTTTACATCTTAAGCTCCTATTGAGAATAGAAAGAATTGATTAGCAATTTGGAGGGGACATAAAGTGAGCTCCATGACACATAAAATTCTGAGGGAAGGACAAAGATAGTTCCAGTAGAGCTGTTTGAGTTAGTGCCAAAAATGAGAGTGTGAAGGCAAGTCTGAGCCAAGGAAGTGCTGGGTACTACCACAATGCTCCCTGCCTTTCTTTTCCCAGAAGTTAGACAGGATCTTTGGACACAGTCTTACTACTCTCTTTGGAAAACAAGTCTATCAAGTGACAGTAAAAGTAAAAGAAGACTTGGTGCTATTAAAGGAGCACAGCACCTCATTTAGGTGCCCATGTATTTAAACAGACTGGATGGCATCCTTTTGTTTCTGTGTTTTCCAGAAACTCCATTTCCCCAGCAGGAGTAAGGAAAGTCCCTAGAAGAAAAGTTCTCTTTTTAAAAATACATCAATAATATCTATTTTGTCTCAGAGAAATCTTTCAGTTGTCCTCCCAAAATACCTTTTTCCTCCTGACTCTTAAGGTATCATACAAAGTTCAGATACCAGAGCTTTGCTCCATGCAATCCAGGAGCACAGGATTACAAGCAGAACTCCCAAGGTACCTGCTGAAATAACTGCCTTGTATGATCTAGCATGGCAATGGGATCCAGCCTCTGGAGATCCAGCAGCAGATTCCACTTTGAAAGCCTCCCCTTAGGCCCCAACCCATCCATTTTTTTCTTCCTTATACGCCCACACAGCTCCTGTCTCTTGCTCCAGGGGCCTGACCAGACATAAACATGCAACCAGCCCACTCCACCAAGACCCAGACCAGAGCAGCAGGTCCAGCTACTCAAGAAGCATCTGCCATACAAACCACCATTCCACATCTCCCCTGGGAATCACAACTCCAAAACCTAACCTAGCCAGAGGAGAGCAAACTGGAACGTGTTTTTCAAGGCAACATCAGTGGGTTACAAACCAAAACCAAAAAAAAAAACAAGCCTGCAGAGCTCACAACTGCCTAAAACCAGGCTCTAGATTTTTCCAGGAGGTTTGGATTAACAGATAAAATTAGAACAGTACCATTTGGTGCAGTAGGTGGTGACCAGACACCGAAGTATTTTGGCAGATATTCCCGCAGCTCCAGAAGAACGCTGTCGCAACACTCCGAGTCATAAACCTGAAATAAATTGGGGAGGGGGGGAGATCATCAGATTAAAACATTAATCTTATACTCCAAATCATCCCATAAATATAGAAAACAAAGAAATGGTGATTAAGTTTTCTACTTTATATTTTTTAGAAGCATACAAGGTGAGGATGATCATTACCACGGTCTCACATAAACGAAGGGCATCCTTTTGTTTCAAATTTTAATGTGGTGAGGACGAATCAAGTCCAACTAAGAACAATGAAAATTTGTTAGCATTAAAGTTTATGTAGAGAAATTAGTGTTCTCCCATCCTGGACCCAAGATGGAAAAGGATTATTAAGTTGTATCATACAGCCCAAGTTTTTGAGTTACATCAGGTCAAGCACACAAGCTCAGACTGGACAGTGTTGCCTTGTTTCCTCCAAACCAATTCATCCTGTAAATGCATCACACAGACAAAGCACAATTTCTAAGTCTTTTTGCTTTCAACATTGTTTTCAACTTCTGTAAGAAAAGCAAGAAAAATCTGGGAACAGCACCTGGCTTCTATTCCTGAAGGAGTCATTCTCTGCCAAGATCTAACCAAGCTTCAATCCTGCCTGCTCTGGAATGGTGGGGCTGTCACCCCTCTGCAGAGCTGCTGCTATGAGAGTTTCAAAACCAGCCCCTTGGCCAGATTCCCGTCAACCCCACCTGAAGCTGCAACCATGGGGGACAGCCTATGGCACTGTTCAAAGCAGTTGGCAGGCTAGAATCACAGAATGACAGACTGGTTTGGGTTGGAAGGGACCTTAAAGATCAGCCAGTTCCAACCCCCTGCATGGGCAGGGACACCTCCCACCAGCCCAGGTTGCTCCAAGCCCCACCCAACCTGCCCTTCAACACTGCCAGAGATGGGGCAGCCACAGCTTCCCTGGGCAACCTGGGCCAGGCTCTCACTACCCTCATAGTGAAGAATTTCCTCATAATGTCCAACCTAAATCAAGTACAGGTTATAATCATACCTGCATTTAGGAACCATCTCATCCTAACACCCTTGCAGCTATCCCAGTTCTGATGCTATCAGACCCATGTCCTGTCCCTCAGCCCTGCAGCAGCTGCCCAGCAACATCCTCAGACGCTGTGACAAGTTCTGGGGACAAGCTCAGGAGTCTCCTTTCCCTGCAGGACTCCATGCCCAGAGCTCACTGCCAAGTCAGAAGCAATGCACAAAACCAGTGAAGATCTCAACAGAGCTCTGCAGAGTTGGCTCAGCTCGTTGCTTCAAAGTCTACAGTCGACCATGGTGGGAGAGGATCTTGAGATGGGAGCTCTGCAGGGCAGCTGTCACAAAATACATGCCTTGAGCATATTGATACCTCTGGGGACCAAAAAAACCCAGCCCTGAAGTCCAGCTACTACTTTGGAGCACCAAGGCAAGTCTTGGATGCTGTGTAACTCCAGACAGAGCCCTGTGCAGCAGCAGCAGGTTATCGTTAGTAAATATGGGTCTGTGCTAAATCTAGCTTTTGTGGCAGAGACCTCAAACTGGACAGACTCAAACCACCAGTGTGCTCCACATGCACAGCCTTGGTCCACAGCCCACTAGCTGAAAAGGGGCTCTCCTGGGCTTCTCACACAGGGCAGTGATCAAGAAGCTGATTCAACTAAATCCACACCAACATCATAGATTTGTTTGGAAGGGACCTCAAAGACCTTCTAGATCCAACCTCCCTGCATTGGCAGGAACACCTCCCACTAGATCAGGTTGCTCAGAGACTTCATGCCAGAACATTTAATTTGACCCAGGCATTTAACCAGCTTATGGCATAAGCCCCAATTTAAAGATCCTAAGGAGGGGACTGAACCCTCAAGGCTCAAACCACACCAATACGTGTGGAGCGTGGTGCAAACCCCTGAGGTATAACTACAGCCACACCCTCACCACTGCTGCTGCTATCTTGAGCGTACTGAAGCTGCTGGGTGTGTATCTCACTAGTCACAGTGTCACATCACAGGGCACTAGTGTCTTTCCACACCCCCTGCTTTGACAACCTGGCATCACCTCAGAGGACTGCAGGTAGTCATACATCTCAGCTTATTTCTCCTCCATGCTGCCACAAGCTGCTGTGCCAATATTCTTGTGCTTTAGGACAAAAAAACCTTGCTTGTCCCTGGGATCAGTGGCTGCTGTTAATTTTTATTTATGCAATATTCCTTTGCTGAGCCTCAGATGCTGCCAGCAGAAGACAAGAGCTTTCCCCAGAGGACTGCAATGTAGCTTGATTTTACTACCTTAAAGAAGAAAGAAAAACTCAGGGTGGGAGAGTCTGGGCCAGGACTCAAACACTCAAATTACTGCAAGCTGTGGGTATTTTCAGTCAAGTAGTAGAAAGACAATTTTTGTTTACTGTGGCAGTTTATTAACATGGCACTTCACAGCCAAGGCAAGTAATTCCACAGCACCCAGCACAAACACTCTTTTACCCCGTGAATCTAAGGAGATCTGAGAGGCAATATCACTGCCTTTACAGGAGAGCAAGAGTGTATGTTCAGGACAAAGAGCAGAGGGAGAGATGGAGGCAAAAAATGCAGCATACAAAGAAGGAAAAGCTCTGAACACAACTGAAATACCAGGCCAACATAGTAAGAGCTCATTTGCTTAATTTACTGGCAAAAACAGACCCTGAGAAAGTGACATGTTGGAGACCACTTCCATTTTTTAAAGAGAGATCATACTCTTGCTTTGACTTCCTTTTTTATCACCAACATGAGGTGATTTACTTGCTAAGTTTACTACAAGTACGCTCCTATATATTTCAAATAATAGGAACAATAAAGACACTCAGGTAGCATGCAATACTGTTTCAGAGCTCCAAGTCAAGGCCAAATAGGAAAAAGAGCCCCAGGAGGGGTATCTTCCAAGCAGTCTATCCTTTAATACCCTGGAATCAGATACTTTAAATGGAGACAAAACTCCCAGTCATGCCTTGTTCACTACCGTAACTTCAGCATAAGAGAACTAAGTGCATTATTTCTGTCTCCCCAGAAGTTATCTTGCTCCCACAAACAGTAATAAACTCTCAGAAGTCTGACCTAACATTTACAAAGCACTCATTTGACCTTAATACAGACCTCAGCCTGCAGGATTTTTGCATTTTTAGGCAAAAGTAGAATGTATAAAACAGGGATAATTCCAAGCTGCAGAAGTTCGGCAAAGCAGCAAGTCAATTTTTGTTTACTGTGGCAGTTTATTAACATGGCACTTCACAGCCAAGGCAAGTAATTCCACAGCACCCAGCACAAACACTCTTTTACCCCGTGAATCTAAGGAGATCTGAGAGGCAATATCACTGCCTTTACAGGAGAGCAAGAGTGTATGTTCAGGACAAAGAGCAGAGGGAGAGATGGAGGCAAAAAATGCAGCATACAAAGAAGGAAAAGCTCTGAACACAACTGAAATACCAGGCCAACATAGTAAGAGCTCATTTGCTTAATTTACTGGCAAAAACAGACCCTGAGAAAGTGACATGTTGGAGACCACTTCCATTTTTTAAAGAGAGATCATACTCTTGCTTTGACTTCCTTTTTTATCACCAACATGAGGTGATTTACTTGCTAAGTTTACTACAAGTACGCTCCTATATATTTCAAATAATAGGAACAATAAAGACACTCAGGTAGCATGCAATACTGTTTCAGAGCTCCAAGTCAAGGCCAAATAGGAAAAAGAGCCCCAGGAGGGGTATCTTCCAAGCAGTCTATCCTTTAATACCCTGGAATCAGATACTTTAAATGGAGACAAAACTCCCAGTCATGCCTTGTTCACTACCGTAACTTCAGCATAAGAGAACTAAGTGCATTATTTCTGTCTCCCCAGAAGTTATCTTGCTCCCACAAACAGTAATAAACTCTCAGAAGTCTGACCTAACATTTACAAAGCACCCATTTGACCTTAATACAGACCTCAGCCTCAGCCTGCAGTGAATTTGCACGTCAAACGAGAATAAGCACTCAGTTAATAAAGATCAGAGGAAGTCGTTTGGTGTGGGCAAAGCAGCAAGTCCAGACATTTCAGGAATTGTGCTCATTCCTATGCAGGAGAGAAGCTCTTCTGCTCCTTAAAGAGAGGCCCCACAAACCAAGTACCCATGGCATGAGCATTTCTTCTCATTTCATACCCAAGCTACACGTTTAGATGTCCTCCAGAACGCCAGATATCAAGGTACATGTGACAAAACCACCCCTAAAGCTCTATAAATAAATATAAATCATATGTAATTAAATATAATGGCAATAAACTGTACACCTCGTGCCCCAAAAGGTATTGCTATTTGTAAAGTTATTTTGTAAAGATATTGCTTTTTGGTAAACTCAGGGAAGACACGTTCTCACCCCAGAACAACCTTGAGAAAGAAAACATTCCATTTTACTTATATCAACCATATTCCAATTTCACTTCAAGCAGCTGTACTTTTCTTATTATTAACATTAACAAAAGGTCCATTTCTCCAGCAAACACTGACAAATCTAAGTTACTTCTGCTTTAACTGTCCATAATGTCTTCATCCAACAAATCAAGAACTGCAAAATACTTGGGTGTCAGCTCAGCCAGGGGAGACATCCATTCCACTTATCACAAGATACATTCTTCCAATAGCACAAACTAGAAACATAAAATCTAATAACTAATGGGCTTAAAAGCAAGTAAATAGGATGCTGACATTTGGAGGGCTCACAACACAACCATTACGAATTACAGCAACCAACTCATAGGAAGAATATGCCCCAGATAAGTCCTGTAGCAGCTCAGATAGCCTAATAGACACTATGAAGTCATAATTTCCAGTTACTCAGGACTTTAATTCCGAGGCAATTTCACCATCCCTTAGTTTTAAATCCAAAGTACACTCTGTTTGTTTTGGTAAGTCTGATCCAAACAGATTCATCTGGTTTTGAATGCAAACAGGGGCTGCCTGAGAGAATGGCAATGTTCTTTTGCTTATTTAAAGCAGCATGACATTCGAGGTTTTTTGAGCTTTCTAAAGACTAGCTAATCACATAAACGACAGAGGGAGGGTAAAACAAATGTTGAAATTTCAACAGGAAACTAGTTCTGGCAGCACAGACCAGCCTTCAGTTGCCCTGATGAAAAAATACCACTTTGACAGAAATGTAGTCTGAAGAGAATCTTCAAGTACATGAAAGAGTTGATTTAGAAGAAGACATCTTTTAAATTTGCATTTATTTCAAAGCTATTCAAGGACAGTCTGAGGCATCACCCTCTCTTGTTCTTGGCTATCATGAATATTCCCTAAAGGCAGCAAACTAGAGCTTTCAGAGCCTCAGGACACACAACCAGCTGCCAACATCAGGCAGAGTTTTCAGTTTCCAATGTGTTTTTTGGGGGGCTGAGGAGCAGTTAATAAGTCCTGCACTCAAATTAGCAAGCTCCAGATTTACAGATGATAGTGCAACCTTAATTCTGTCTCCCAGTGTGTGTGCATTATATTACAGACTTTAATTACCTGAGCTCACACTGCATTTCCCTCTGGATTCCTACATCACCCCGTTACACCAGGCAAAGTACAAGGGCCAAAAAAAATGAGGTTGGAACAGCAGCTGTGATTTTAGCAATTCCTAACTGCTTGGCTTTACAACTCAAATAACGCTTGCAGCCTTTTCCAAATGGTACCATCGTGTTCTGACTTGCAAGCATCTGCAGTGTTTGTTCCCACAAACAGGACTGGCATCGAGCCAGCAGTGCTTATATTCAAAATATCTTGATACCAGAGAAATTCCAAAAGTTAAATATTTGTGAATGCTGTTATACTAAAGGCTGAGTTGCTTATTTTACCATCCAATCTCTAAGTCATACTACACCATTATTCTCACTGAAGATATCTACAGAAAAACAATGCATAAATCAGGATATATCCCCACCATCTTATCACGTGAACCAATTTTCAAAGAAGAGCGGCACACACTTGTGACAATCATATCCTTCCTCCAGGAGTCAGGGAAAAAAAAAAAAAAAAAAAAAGAAAAAGATAGCCAGGAGTTAGCCATCTTGCCTTCCAAAAAAATAAAGGCTATGAAAATCAGCTTCAAAAATTCCGCAGAGAGATACTCATTTGGTCATGATTATCAACCAGTCATTTTCTAACAATGCCAGAAAAACATCAAGTCTTATTTTATCCACTTTCCACATGTTTCATGTAGTCAAATTTAGGCTGACCCTGGCAGGATTTGCAGCCCCAGGCATGGATTTACAAGAGGTAAATCAAACCCTGACCCATTTCTGAGGATGTGGTAGAGCTTCATAACTTCAGCAGTCAGATGAAGACACCAAAAGGCAGCAGTCAGGAACAGCCACCAGCAGCAAGAGTGGAAAAAATTCCATGTTGGAGCTTTAAGTGAAGAGCTGCAGACACCACGTTGCTCTGAAACCATCAGAGGTTAAGTTGGGTGGAGACAGATCACCCAGGCCCTCTTTCTTTCCAATCACCACTCACTACAGAGGCAAGGCAGTAAAATATGTTGAAGGACACAAGCAGACACCTCACCTTATCCCCTGACAAGAAGACAAGAGCTGTTTCCCTCTTCACAAGACAGCAAACTGCTATCTCATCTTTCATCCCACAAGATTCTTGGGCAACTGAAGATTAGTAACAAAGCAATTTTTAATTATTTAATTATTTGCTTCACCCACACGCTGCTGCCATTGCTGTAAGCCACCCAGCTGGGCACAGAGCAGGGTAGTGGTCATAAGAGGCTTCCCTGGACAAAAAATTGCAAAAATTGTGTTTCATCATGAATCTCTTGCCACAGAACTGAGGTTCCTCTTGCCCTTCAGTCTCTCCTGCGCTCACAACTCACTAGCATAATCAGATGTTCTGTTCAGCTTCAGCTGCACAGGAGCTGGAGTCTTCAATGAACTTGAGAGCCCTTTGAAATCTAAGATAACTCTTCTTTCAGGATGTGCAACAAAGCCTGATCCCTCAGGCACCATAATCTGATTAATCTTTTCTTAAAAAAATATAAAAATACAAGCTCTTAAAGAAGATAGCCAGTGAGGTGGATCCACACAGGTATCTAAGCATAGGTGGCTCTATTTACATTAACAGCTCTTAAGGAGCCTCCTAAGCAGGTTACAGGACTTTTAGGTGAACAGAGTCCAAAATTACAAGGCAAATTGCACGTCAAGGTCTCCACTCGATTCAGTTCTACATAGAATTGACCAGAGCACATCTCACATGAGGTACTCTCTGCCAGGAGCCAAAATAAAGAGAAAATACCTAAAATAATCTGATAAGGCTCATCATCTGCTAAGGAAGTCTCAGTTTTAAGCCGTTAAATGCTCCTTCTCCCCTTCTTCCTTACTCTTCCTTCTTTGACAACACCTAGCAAACACTCAGTAGAGCTGCAGTGACTCTGTCCTGACATTGCCCACTGCAAACACTCCAGCAGCCAGACACCCAGCAAATTTCAAGGCAGTAAGTCAAGTCACTTTGCCAACTCATCCCTCCCTCCAGGAAGTATGGTACAACCAGTTCCCTCTTCTCTCTTTACAGCTCCTGTGCCAAAAGACTGCTCTGTTCCTGCAATGCACATTAATACTGCCCAGCATTTTCTGGAAGACACAGACCTGGTCAGAAACCACCACCTTGACACATCCAAATCCTCACAGACACAGAAGCAAATCGAACAAAGAAAGCAGCCAAAGTGCTTTTGTACCAACTTTCTGCTCCAAGAATTTTTTAAGCAACTCCAACTATTCAAGAGTTCAAGCTTAAATGATCACTGAAATTACTGAAACAGAAGTGAAATGGTAGAACAATAGGACAGAAGGAAAAATAAGCCAATGTGACTGTCCTACTTTCTGAGAACATGAATAAGCATTACCCTTTGTTTCTGGAAAGCTATCTGATCCCAAAGATTCCAGCTAGGGAGTAAGAGAGAAAAAGGGGTGGGAGGAACCCTGAAGCACTCATACTAATAGGCAAAATTTAATTTTACATTTCAAAGAGACACAAGGGGGAACCAAGTCCCGACAGACATAAGCTGGGTTGGTTTTCTCCCTGACACTGCAAGAGGCAGCCCTCTCCAAGAACTTACTGCAGCATCACTTAAAGGTGCAGCCTTGTGGCAGCTTAAGCAAACCTGAGGTGGGGCAACCACAGTTAACAGACACATTTTCACCCCTTCCCCTGCAGCAATGTCAGCATCCAGCTGGTCCCACAGTTTGAGAGGCACCTGGAGGTGGCTCAGCCCAAGGTGCCAGACCAAGGCACTCTGGTTTATCTACCATTAATACCTCCAAAATGCTTCAAACTAGGTCTTTACCTTCCTATAAAAACACCTGCTTGCGCTCCCTTTCATTTCGAAAACTTTATTCATCTAAATTATTTGTATTTTTCCAGCAACTATCTATTTTACCATCTCCTAGTATACCCTACCTCTTGTTCCAGAATACTCAACTCCCAACTCAACTCAAATGATCCCAGGTGATCATTTCAAGGGCTACCCTGCAAGTGTTATCCAATCAGTTTCTACATCAAAAGCTCCTCTGACAGCAACAGGCTCTGCTGGGTGGTAAGAATACTTGCCAAGGCAGAGGCTGCTGGTAATAGTATTTTTCTTTTATTATTTTTATTAACTTCTTTAATGGAGAGTGAAGAATGGCATCTACCAACAAGGAATTTTAGTCGACGGCTTATAACTCCGGGAAAGTCTGCAACAACCCCTTTCCACAAGGACTAAAAACAACAGCCCAAGAGCTATTCTGATACCTTCTGCCCAAGTGCAGGGGTTTTCAGTTGTTAGAGAAGATACACTAATATCAAAACAGCTGGTTTGTAATAAGTAGAGGTATTTTTTCGTTAGCTTTCAATAACTAAGTCTTTAGAATCCCACCTACATGTGGCCTGTGCAGAAACCGGAGGTTACAGAGTCAGCTACAGTCCCTCACCCACTGCTGGACAAGCACATCAGCTGCTGCTTCCCAAACCTGTCAGAAACCCCCTTGCTCAGCACTGGCAAGAAGGGACAAACACAGCACTAATCTGTGCTAGAAACACAGGAGGAATAAAACAAAAAAGAAGAACAGTAACAGCAACACTAAGAAGCCTTAGGAAGCCTTTGATCATAGACTGTTCCAGTCAGGCTAACTACCTGGTAAGTGGATTCTCATACACTCAGGTAAGGTGAGCCAAGTCATTTGTTTTGCTTTGTCTTCAGGAAGATTTATTTATATAAATATGTGTGTGTATATATAAAATAGACACACAGACACACTGTCAGAAAAATAAATACTCCAACATTGAAAAATAATCACTACTGAATTGCTCCCTAAGTATCAGGTATCACAAGAATTTTAACAAGCATGTTGCTTACACAGCAGGAAATTCAACATGATACTTAATGGACTTTTACATTTTCTTATGGTTAAAATCCAGTACCTGGATGACCAAGAAAACACCACAACATTCTTTTCCACCATATGCAACTGGGGAGTCATACCTCTTTCCACACATACACAGACCTGATTTTATGCAACATGCTCATATGACAATCTTTTCCTTTTTTCTTTTTTCTTTTTTTTTTTAATCTGGAAACTGGAATTTTCATTTTCACAGACTTGATTTTTCCACTTGTTTTCCAGGAGGCAACCTACATGTTCCTCAAGCCCACATTGGCAGCCCACCAACCATCTCTTCCTTCTAAATTAACTTACAGCACCAAGAGTGCTATGTTTTCTGCATAATGCCAACAGACCTTTACTAGGTTTATCTACATTCTGAAATATCCATAACTGAAGTTCACACAATATTGGATCCAGTCTGAAAAATAATTAGCACTTGCATGGGACAGCAGGAGATCTGCGCTTTAACTGAATCCCATTTAAAAACCTAAGCATTTTTCCTTTATATTTCAGTTTGATCTACTCTTGGGAAGGAATTCTCCTCAAAATCAGGTTGGTAAAGGGAACTGGGTATTTTTTCCTGCTTACTGACACAGCATGGACTATAGACTGTCACCAACCCCACCCAGCAGCTCCCCGATAGCACCAAATGGCAATAATGGCCTTTTACTGCCTCCTTTTATGAGGTTTTCTTAGATTTATTAAAGCAGGTTGCAGTTTATTCTGCAATACACAAGGAGCAATGGGTAACTAACTGATGCTCAGCAGAACCTTCTAGGTTAACCTTCCACCACATGGTGTGTCCCTTCCAAAGCTACAGACTGCAAAGAACCACAAACATCTGCCATGCTTTGTAGGCCCTACTGTCCTGGTACAGTCAGTCAGTCAACAGTCATCTGAAGCACAAAAAAAAAAAAAAAAAGACTGTTTATAGGACAGTAGTAGGAATTCAGCATATTCTTGGACCTACATTTCATCCTCCATCACTCTCAGACAACTCCTGATGTGACAAGTCTTGACTGCAAACTGCCAGTATTTCACAGCTTGGTCAAAAAGCCATGTTGTTTTTTTTCCTCATTAGCTGAGGAGTACTGTATGTTCTCTCTTCTAGTACAATACTTCTGTGCAGGCTTGTGGTTTGAAGTATAGAGTGTGAGGCAACTTCACACACTGGTTTGAGAACTTCAATTTGCTTGTTCCCCCAGCAAAACAAGAGTCCCTCCCTGGCAGTTCCTCAGCAGGAGTAAGGATGCCAAGGGCAGAACTGTACCAGAATGTGCTGTGCTTGCAAACAGATGATTTGTATACTTCAGTACCTCTTCTGGAGATGCAGCAGATCTGGATGTAGCTGAATGAGCCACAGCCAAAGGTAACCTTATGGGATATTGAGCTACAGCTCCCAATGTGGTCATAAGGAAAGGCCTGGGCAAGGCACTGCATCCCCAAAATAAGAGGTACATCCTATTTCTCCAAGCTTCATCCACGCAAGACTGAAAATCAGAACCTTAGCTGGAGACTTGATCACAGGATAAAGATATTTTAGTACACAATAGCAGCACGATGGCCATCATCCACTCCTTTTTCAGTCAAGGACAACAATCTAAATCAAGACTATAAAACCAGTTAACTGAGTTTACAAAATGGGGCAATCCATCCTGAAGCAAGACATGCTCTGCCTCCCCAGTCCCTTTCCTTCTCTGTCACTACCAGAGAACAGTTTACAGAACACAAGCTGCCTTATCCTGATTTGTGCTATATAGGCTGAAAGGGGGCTGAGCCTTCTGAGTCAGTTCTTGCAACTCTATGCAAAAGCTTTCAGGCCAAAACACATCTTTCAGGCTGCTGGCTTGATTTTATGCCATGGAGGGGGAGGGACATCACCAGAAGTCTCCTGCACTGCCTGAAGCTGCTTGAATGCTAATTAAAAGGAGACAAGGCAAAAGAGAAGCAAGCCTCAAGCAGCAATGAAAACCCATGGCATAGGAGTAGCAGCAGGTTATTGAGAATAAAAGAGTAAAGGGAAGATATTTCCTGCACATTTCTTCTCTATAACCACAGCAGCACAAGGAACTCTGGCTTCAGGAATATTAATGTAATTGGGTCTTCACTAACTCGTTATCCTCTGGCCACAGAGACAAAGATGAACTGTTACACAAGAGACACTGCACAACTGCACAAATGATATTAATTCTGCCTTCTCTCAGGTTGTAAAATGAGTTAGTAAGTTCTTCAGGGTAAGCAAAACAGAAAGACAGGTCATTGCCCTGGTGAAAGCTGCACTAAGATGCATTCAACAAGAGCTCAGGACAACAACTGCGCAGGCAACTATGAAACCATGATTTCCCAGCTTTCAAGTGCCTGACTCTCACCTAACTAATGTAAACCTCTTTCACATGCTGGAGCTATTTGTGTGTCTTACATCCTGGCTTTGTTTTCAGGACATGTAACAAGAGTGACAAACAATTTCTATTATCTGCAGTGGTAACAGCTTCCTTGCATTCATATCTTATGTCAGCAGGGCTCAAACCCTGAACTTTCAGAGTACTGCTACAGCAGTTAACAGAGCTGTCATTACCTGTCAAAGGGTGGAAGAGCTGTTATCCAGAAGGGCCAGAGGACAAGCCTAGTTATCTTTCCCCAGTGCTACGTGGGGTCAATCAGTTCCCTCTGTTCCCCAGCACTAGGGTAAGAGGTAGAAAGTGGCCTGAGCTGCAACTGGGAGAACCCTGAAATCCTTTTCATTCCAACCTCCCAAAATTACCCTTGCCCTCTGGGATAAGGGTATCTGAGAATAAGAGTAAGACTTGCTTTACAACAGCCTTGGAAACCTTGTGATATTGCAGGCTTATTATTTGGAGCCACCACCTGGCTGTATCATAAGAACCAGCTATGACAATTCTGACATGCAGCCACTGGAAAATGGGGGAGGTAAAAAAAAGGTAAATCCTGGAAGTTGTCCATGCTGCAAGAGCTTCTTCTTCAGGACAGGACAGCAGGCAGGATGAGGGGGGAAGCTGTACTGCTCCAAGCACCATGCTGTCAATGTAGAAGAGCAGAAGGGCTACTCAAATAAAAGTTTACAGGAACATTTATTGATCCATTAAGCATAAAATCTCAGATTATTAGCTCCTGCATTAGCATCCTTAAAACCTTCAGTATGCTGTGCTCAGCACAGGTACACACTGTAACAGGTTTATAGCCCCACTGAGTCAATGTCAGGAACCAGAAATCAAAGAGCTGCCACTTCAACATAGCCCAACCACCTTCTTTTGCCCTGCTGAATGTAAGAAACACTCCACCCCTTACTGCTAAAAACACACCTGCAAATGCAAGTTCTCTCTTCCTCAGATTCAGGTATTTGCAGCCCAAGCTCTATCTTTTCATGCCCACAAAAGCAGCTGCCCTATTTACAGCCTGACATTCCAGCTTCCTCCCCCTCTTTGAGGCACCAACAGGACAGTAGTTTCTACAATGCTGCATTCTTGACGTGACAAGTGAAGGAAAACCCTGTGTTGAAGAGGACAGCTCTTAAATCAGGAGAGTTATGCTGGCACACAGTGCTCTGGGGTACAGCCCTGCATGTCTGAGTCAAGAGCTAAGCAGGGAGGTTTTACCTCCTACAGCAGCTGCACTAACCTTTTCAAAGGGTCCTTTTCTGACAGTTCCCAACCCATCTGCTAGAAAAGGTCCCTGTAGGAGGGCTCATAGGCTCTCCCAACACTGCTGAATTAAATCAAGCAGTTTCAGCATGTATCAGTGTGCCCTGGCATAAAGCAGCTGAAGCCAACTGCTGGGACACTTTTGTGGACCCCTTAGCATGCATGTGTAGCCGACCAGAAATACATTCTACCTTCTACCAGTTTGATTTCTTCAATGGAATCAGGTCACTGGTACACAAGATACTATACTGTCCTTTCAAACAACACTATTTTCCTGTTTCCACATCTCTGCTTACTATTTCCTCCTCAAACTCCTTTAAAAACAGTCCTCCAGAGTGTCTCTGCCTACCCATTCTCACCAATTATTCCCATTAGATGGAAACAACTGATCATCAGTGCAGATAGTCCTGAAAAAAACATAACCTCTCAACTTCCATTTTTTTTTCCTTCTCTTGCTGCTCCTATCTACAGAAAACAAAGTATTTTGTAGCTGTTCAAGGTTAAAAAAAAACAACCTCAGCATTTATCAAGATAAGGGTATCAGAAAACCTGGTAAAACACTTCATGGCTATGCACCCTGTGTTTGTAAAAGTTCATGCCCTCTGCTACAGGAAGAGAGTTGTCAGGAACAAAATCGAAATATTATTTTGATTTGATAATTACTCATATTTACAGAACTCAACAGCAAGTAGACATTACCACTGGAAAGTCATACTGCAGTGGTTAAGTTAAGCAACACACAGTAAGTGATTAACAATGACTACAAACAATTCATTCTTCTACTACATTTTATCATTGAAGATATTCACAATAATCTTGTCATACTCTGCTTTTCCCCTCCCTCATGACACAGAATCCTGGCAAGCCATTTCCCCAGCTGTAGAGAATGACACATACTATTCCAGAAGAGATAAAACTTGGATTTACTTAGTGAAATAATTTCTTAAGACTGACCACTGGTCTCTAGAGGGTGTTTATTTTTTAAACTGCTGAGCTCAAACTACACTCTCAGGAAAAGAGAAAGACAACCTAGTGGTCTGAGTAGGAACTAGTAGAGAGATTTTCCAGTTTTCCACTTTGACAACGACCTGTGAAATACCTCAAAACTTCCATTTGCCACCCACTTCTGAGCAGGCTGATCTATAGGTCCCAGTTTCAGATCAATGTCTTGCTCAAGCTTCCATTCCAAAACAGAAGCCCGTGTTGTTTGGGCTCTCCTGGTCAGCATTCAGCTTTATGCTCAACAGAAAACAACCATCACAAGGGATAAAACTCCTGGTGATTCACTGAAGCAGCCTGTTTCAGAGAAGACAGATTTGTCCAGAAAGAAGATAGTATCTACCTGGTATCAGGTTAAATATATCAGGGTTATATTCCAATTTACCTGCTAGTGTCCTATTATCTTCCACGATGACACATCCCCTGCAACCTTGATCTCACGAGCACTTGGACTACATGGTGTAACATCGCTCCCTGGTCACTGCTGATTATTGGGAGACACCTTTACCTCAGACCTGCAGTACCTGCTGTCCAGCTGAAACTGGACATCATCCTCTTGCTACCATCAGCTACAGGAGTGTTCTCAGTTGCTTCAGCTGAGGAAGTTTGCTTTACACATATGTAAAAGCCCCAACCTGCTCCTGGCCCAGGTACTGGGGTGCTGCTCTTAATCCAGGCCAGGGGAAGGTGGCATGCAAAGCAAGTGGTGACTGATCTGTCATTACAGACAAAGCAGTTTTAAGTGCATATGAAAGAAACAGGTGCAGAAAAAAAAAAAAAGTCATGATAAATCCACATGTGCTAATGGGTAACCTTCTGGTTTGACCTTATCAATGGATTTGCTGTTTAGCTGACAAAGTTACAGCTTGGGATACATGAGTCTTGTTTCCCTTGGTTCATTTCTCCACTGTTTCTCACCATCTCCTGTACCCAACTGCCTTGAGAACAACCCCTTGCCTCAAGAAGTAGTAAAATTCTCCTTCCTCCATTCTCTGGAGGCTCATTAGCCAACTCCAAGGTAATAATTTTGATTATAGACCAGAAGAAATGTTGAGCTCAGTCACTAGAACAGGCCAGTACAGTACTGCCCTTGTTCCCACTCCTTATCAATTCAATCACCAAAGTTGACAGAAGACTACCAACACAGGGAAGTTCTGCTGCCTTTTCAAATCAGTTCATTGCTGCCCAAAAAGCACCAGTACATCACTGGGAAAGGCAGGAAATGGAAGAAAGGCCCTTCTCTCTCGGCAGCAATGAGCTATTTAGTGTATCAGCTCAAGCTGTACATGAAACTGCACCTTACGCTGAACCTCACAATCCACAGTAATCCTTACCTTGCAACAACCAGACTAGAGCTCAGGTGTCTGTATCCCACATCATGTGGTTCATGCCGAGAGCAACCATGATAGGAGTTAATAATTGAGAAGCCACAAATCCCCAAGACCTTCACCTGTGTAACATAGCTGCATTTGCTCTCCTTCCCTTCTCCCACAAAAAAGCATTCCAGCCCATGCACAAGTAACTGTGCATGTACCTTTCTCTTCCTCCATTATCTTTCAGTAATTGCCCAACCTCATTCCCACATGGCTTTTAACCACAAAAATCAGTGTTGGAAGCAACCCACCAAGGCCCTGGAAGACATAATTGAATCAAGTTACCAGCACTGAGACCTGACTCCTTCCACTATGACAGGGCACAGTAAAAATGGGACCAATACAAATCTCTTTTTGCCAAGGTTTTGCCCAAGGTCTTGCTCAGGGCTTGTGATGTGAATCTAAGCAACAGGCAAAAGCTCGTGCTGTAAATGGTTAATGTCTAAGCAGTGCTTAAGCTTCCTCCTCTCACCTTCTCCGTTTTACACAGCAAAACCTCAGGATTCCACAGAAGAATAAGTAGCCTGGCACTCACAGGGGACTATCTTCAAGCTTTCTCCTTCTACTGAATAGAATAGCTACCCCTCAGGCTGGATTGCATCTTTCTTAACCTCATCTAAATGACAGTCACTGAGAAACCTCAGAAAAATATTTACATCTAGATTTAACTGGCTCCCACTAACTCAAGAGCTGCTGTTCTGTCTAGCAATCCCATCATGAGAACTGTCAAGTAATACTGGTGTGTAAACACACTGTTTGCTTAGAGCAGGTTGCTTAGTCTGTTTTAATTTGAGACATTTCCACAAAATACCTAAGGCCTTTTGGTAACTTTAATTAATACCCTTCTAGGAAAAAAAACCAACCACAAACCAAGTAACACAACAAAGAGGGTCTCAAGACTCCTCTCTCATCCTGCATGGAGATTTCTACAGTACTTTGGACCTGATAAGTCATGGAAAAGGAAGACATATCAAGCTGATATAGGAAAACACTTGATGGACAACCACAGGCAAGTAGGTTGGTAAGGGGAAAAGGGGAAAACACAGTTTGCCCTCCTAAGACAAAAAAGCAACAGCTTTTCTGGTTTGTATTATTAAAGTTGCTGATAAAGCAAACTGAAGATGAGCAACAGGAAAAATGCAGCCAACAAAAGTTAAAACAACAGGAGAGTTTCACTTTTTATGGACTTTTTAAAGGAGCTGAGTTTTAATGCAGTGAACAGTTTGAACACAGCGAAGAGTTCCAGCAATAAACCAGACTAGATGGAAGTGTAAGACACACTAAATTTAGATGCAACCAATTCTGAGACACTTGGCAAGATGAGAAAGGTGGGATCAAACATACCACCCTTTCATTGTAGTTGGAGAGAACACAAGGCTCTTCAATCAAACCTTAGATGCTGTGAAAAACCTGCTGTCCCACGAGCAAACAAGCAAGCTTCAGCTCTGTGAGTGAAGTAAGTCTGGCACAGGGACAAACATTCAAAGAGGAGAAAGTGCTGGAGAGCAGAGATAGCACAACAGGGCTGTCAGTGACCTACCATTCAGCTATGTAGGTTGCACTTTCCCAACTGCAACACTGAAGAAGTACTTCTGCTGGAAGCCCAACCAGCATTTCCCTGCTGCCAGCCAGTGCCCTCCACGCCCAGGGCCCTCACCTTGTTGTAGAACTCCTGCTCCCTGGGGCCACGAGGTGGTGGCTGCAACTGCTTCAGGACAGTCCCATCGGGATGCTGCAGTATACCTAGAAGAGAAGCACTTCCTTCAGGGCTTAGCTTGAAGAGAAACAGCTTTTATTATGCTTTTTTTGTTCTTCAGAAAGAGCAAATGCACCACCAGGGACAGGCTGTTTGCTGAGTGGTGCAGTGAGTCAAACCTGGCAGCTCCTACCCAAAACCCTTAGCAGAAGTTTGCTTGCACTTCCCTTTTCTCTAGCCATCATATTATTTCCTGGGTCTAACTCTGCTCAAGGCCAACACAGTAGTACTGGGATTTGACATTAAAAGTTCCACCCAAAAAACACACAGTCGTTCAACTGTGGAAGATTACAGACACTCCTTTTTAAAGTAGCTGGTAAGTTGTTCTTCCAAAAGTGCCAAGAGTTGAAGGGGTTAGTTAGTACTAAGTTCAACGCATTCCCCACCAGCTAAAATGCAAAAGCATGTTCTGTGAATGGATTTCTATACTAGTGGCATAGAAAGAGTACTTCTGAATCACTGGACGTCTGGCACTCCATGCTAATCAGATGCTACTATTTGTATCACCCAATAATCACAACACAGAATTTCACCTCAGTCATGCTACTATCTTCATTGTGCCTGCACCAAAACAAAAAACAACCACCCAAAATATCCTCTTGAAACAGCCCTAATGATGCTCCAGTCAGCGGTATTGCCAAGTAGCTGCACAAGACATGCAACTGAAGGTAGTAAAGAGATGGGTATGGGCAAAAATGGAGAAAATTAACAGCATCCCTCTGAAATGAGCTCTAAATTTCAAGATCATCATCTGCAAGGGAGCAAGAAAACTCACTTCTGGTAAAGAAATTTTCCCCTAGGACTTATTCAGAGCTTTTCAGCTAGTAATTTATTTTGCTTAGAAGGGACACAAAAACATCAACTGTATCCAAAATGGGTTCCATCTTCAGCTTACCACTTGAGGAAACACAGTAAAATGAGCCAGGAGCTTTGTGTCCCAATAAGAGTTTGCAATTGTAACAGCAATTGTGTTTTCACCTTTTAGAAAGTACTATCTCTGAATGGGCTCTGTTGTGCAGTCTTGGAAACGAAACAAAATCTTCAGAGCTCAAGATACTTACTTTAAAACAACCACCAGACTTGGAAAAGTTGTTTCAATAGTTGGCTGTGCCAACGAATAAAGAGGGGTTTAAAAAGTGTGCATAAAACAGATCTCAAGTCAAGTTGCTTGCTAAAAGCTGGATTTTCTGCATTTACCAGAAGTAGAAAAACACTGCCACACAAAAATGTGCAGACTAGCACAACATCCCTGAGACACAACAACTTCTTGCCCCTGCTGCCAGTCCCTTTTACACGTGCTGGAAACCACTGAGTGCACAAAGTATCTGCACAGAATGTGTTTTGAATGTGAACTGCTAACAGTTACAACATTAAAAGAAGGGTTTATAATCCATACTCCTCAAAATCTGCATGTTGGCTTTGCTGGTAAGGAAAGACAATCTACAAGGCAGGAAGATCAGGAAGATACTCCTGGGAGTAGAAACCACACACTATTGGATTGATACATACTACTTGAAGGGTTTAATGTAACCTGATGTGGCCTGAAGTTGCCTCATCCTCTGGATTTCTTAACAGACTACAGCACCTACTCTGTAGCTGTGACTGAGGCAGGACTGGAAACCAAAGACTTGTGTTTCAACACTCACCACAAAGATAAAAACTCCATGACCTTCCCTCTGATGTACAACAACAACTAGAGATATCATCACCTGCAGATGATGCTAACACACGTACCTTGGTCATGCTTTTGTCCCAGGGCACCTGGGGTTTTTCAGTAGAGATAGGGATAAATATTGTTTTAATATATGAATATGCAATTTAATATTTCTGAAGAAGCAAGCAGACCTATACCACAAATAAAACTCTGAAATATCTCTGTGGCTCTGCATGCAAAGCTTGCTAGCATTCTGAAACTCAAATCCACTACAAAAATAATGAATACAGATGTACAAACTCTTCTAAACAAACAAAAAATCACATCTCATCCACATGTTTCACTGAACAACAGACAAAACCTGTTCTCCACAAACACACTGAAGATCTACTTTAGAAAAGAACCTCTGTCCTCTGAGGGTATCTTACAAGGACTGACCAGCATGTATGTGCCACCTTAACTTCCACATCAGGAAAACAGCAGCCAGAAGAACAAGTTTTGTGATTTCCATGACACCAAGCAAGCCACACCAAGAGAGAATTGCTCCTTTAGCTACACAATCCCACTAATGGCTTGGGGACCTCCAGTACATTGCAGGTACAGGCACCAAACCACAGCCCAGGAGTGGAAGGCTCTATCATGTGTCTCCCTCCACCTGCCTCTGGAATTCAGCCACAGCCCGAGGTGGCTACCTTACTTACTTACTACACATTATTTACTCAGTACAAATGTCAACAGGAATGACCAGAAGACAAGGGTCC
>NW_009952981.1:470456-472884 GCF_000747805.2 Chaetura pelagica | reverse complement strand
TGTCCATGTGTGCATGCAGGGAGACTGCCAGAGCCCCTCCTCTGCCAAGTGGTAACAATCTGAGGGAGCAAAGGGAAAATGGAGGGAAAACCCAGGAGGGAGGTAACATAAGGCAACTTTAACCAAAAAAATAGTAACAAAAAAAATTACTTCAGATACCTTCAAGCCCTCTGTGTGTTCGTACGTGGGGACAGAAGGGAAGCTGAGCATAGAGGACAGCAGTGACATGCAGAAGGAAGCTGGGCAGAACAAGGAAGGCTCTAAGCTTGAATCAGTAAACAGCTCGGATCCTAACACCAGCCAGGAACAACCTTCAGGGCATGCTTGCCATGTTGTATGCATTGCAACAGAGGTGACCCGACAAAAAGGCATAATTTTCTGTTTGTTTTGCATGGTTTTATAGCTTTATGATGTTGGGGTTTTTTATAGCTTTAGGCTTCCAAAATGCTGAAGGTTCAATGGGTAAGAAATGCCAAAAACTGAAAACAGCAGGAAGAGTGACTATTGAAGGGAAAAGCAGAGAAGGAATGGAGAAGGTGGAAGACACACTGGTCTCCTCACACATGCTTCAAGTTCTCCCAGACGCTGGCATACAGATTGTCTGTGACATTCCTTACCAGTGCTATTAGCAACTACACACATCCAAACATCTGACTTCCCAACAAAGACACCACAGGGAGCAGCACTGCAGAATGACACATGACCCTGTGTCTTTAGCACCTTCACTGCCTGCACGCCTACATACAACATCTGTAAGGGAATGAAACGTGAAGATACAGTTACAAAAATGAGAGAGCTGTGAGCTTAAAACTCGGTTTCTAAGATGAGTTCATCAACCGTGGTTGTATCTCTGCAGGGAAATCTTGGCCTTGTTCATTAGATGTAGTGGTGCCAGCTTTACCTAATCCCTTTGAGCTGCACCTGCAATATAGATGGTGCATCACCCATCTCATCTTGATCCAACTACAATAAAACTGAGGTGAGGCCTTTTTTTCTGCCTGATCCCACCCCATGTTATGATAGGTGATCAACGAGGAAGACGCACAGCCCCGAGGATCCAACACACCTCCCTCCTCATCTCACTGCATCGGTCGCCAGCAGGGGCAGGGGACACCTTGCTGTGAAGATTATCAGCAGCAGGACATGGCAGGGAGGCAGGTTGTAGATAAGACAAACTGACAGTGCGTGTCATTACTGCTGTAATTCCACTCACTGAAGAGGTTCTGAAGTTCAGCCCGTGGCCTCTTCAGCAGAGGCAGCTCCTACCTTCGGGGTTCAAAGGCAATAACAGGACAGCAGGGATGCAGTACAGCCACTCTCAAAGGGCACCATGAGAGCTGAGTGGATGTACACCTTCCATTTGGCTCAGGGGCACAGGTTATACCAAATGTGACGTCCTGGAAGGGTGAGAAATGCCATATGGCAACATTAATTTGGCCGCATGCTCTGGCACCGACTATGTTAAAAGGCACCTTCACCAGAAGGACCAACATGTCGCCCCTCAAAACCTAGAACTGAAATAGAAAACTAAAGCCAGTGGAAGCAAGCTTCAAAAATGCTGTATCCTCATGATATCTGTATTATTAGACTGCTTTACTAGCCACTGGTGCAGACTTACTCTTACCGTCAAACAAACAACTGAGAAGCTACCACAGGTCGGTAAATCACTAACAAATACTTTGCTGGAGCTCCTGGTGGCCACAGGTGTGCGGGTTCACACAAAGCACAGTTCCAACATACATCCTGAGGGTACCAGCACGCTGTTATTACCCGAATTAACACTTTTTTTAAAAGGTTCCTGATAAAATGAAGCTGGGGGTGCCCGTTAACACCCCAGTCCTGACAGGCCATTACTGTGTATGAAAACCACCTGCAAGAAGGCACTGGGCCGCAGGGACACGGCTCGGGGGCAGCCCCTGGAGGGAGGCGGGAGGCAGCCCGAGCCCTCAGCACAGAGGTGACCCCCGGGGCCAGCAGCCCAGCGCTGGGGTGGGAGCTCAGCCCTCAGGTACCAAACCCTGAGGTGCCAAACTCTGCCTGCCCTGAGGTGCCAAACCCTGCGGTACCAGACCCTGCGGTACCAGACCCTGAAGTACCAACCCTGCCTGCTTGCCCTGCGATACGAGCCCTGAGGTATCAACCCTGAGGCACCAACCCCGAGGTACCAAAACCCGCGGTACCAAACCCTGAGGTACCAGACCCTGCGGTACCAAACCTGCCTGCCCGCCCTGCGGTACCAAACCCTGAGGTACCAGACCCTGCGGTACCAAACCCTGAAGTACCAACCCTGCCTGCCCGCCCTGCGGTGCCAAACCCTGAGGTACCAAACCCTGCAAGCCCTGCGGTACCAAACCCTGGGGTACCAAACCCTGCAAGCCCTGCGGTACCAAACCCTGAGGCACCAAACCCTGAGGTACCAAACCTGCCT
>NW_009952981.1:452310-469832 GCF_000747805.2 Chaetura pelagica | reverse complement strand
GGGGTCGCTGCGGGGCCCACGGTGGCACCGCCCCCCCCTTTGGGCGTCCCCCGGGGGTGTCCCCCGGGGTGTCCCGCTCGGCTCTGCCGGGACAAGGTGTCGGGCACAGGCAAGTTCCCCGCCACCGGGTGTCGGGAACGGCAGGAACGCCCCAAATCCTCCTCGGTTGTGTCTCGATTTACCGACGTCCCCAGGTTGGTTTGGGTTTTTATTTCTTTACCGCGGTAGGTCAGAGGCGCTACGAGCGAGGGCAAACTGAGGGTGTTCCGTAGTGTCTTGGCTGTTGAGGTGGGTAAAGGACCTTTCCTGAAAGCGAGGTGGGGACACCTGCCCTGACACCGGATCGGCAGGCAGTGAGGTGTTAATCTGAATTTTAACCCGCCGTGGGCAGAGGAGGCAGAGCACAAACCCTGCATTCCCTCACAGGACCCCGGAGCTCACTGCCTGGGCAGAAGATATTATTAAATTTATTTTCTCTCTATTTGTCAGCCTGGAATTAACTGCCTTTTCTTCCTGCTGTTTTATTCCTTTTATAAAATCAGCTGAACTCTGGGAATATTTGGCCTGAACTCTTGCCGCAGCATCCGCCTGGATCAAGTTGTGTTTAGCATTAGGAGGATACAGGAATGGGAAAACAAGCATGGAGATAGGAAACTTAACCTTAGCAGACGTGTGATGTTCCTGCAGGTTTGATAAAAACTGGCTGATGTGTATCAGGAATCTTGTGTTGATGTCAGAGGAGCAGCAGTGTGGGGAGCTCAGCCGCTCCTTCCCATCCCAGACTTGGGAGACGTGGCAGGTGGTTGGGAGGGCTGGGTGGCAGCTGGGGGGGGGTTTAGTAGGAAAGCTAGAGAACCAGAGGAAGAGGAAGGTCACAGGGAAAATGAGGGTGTTGAAGAGTGAGAGTAAGGAGCACAGCATATAAATATTTCGTGTCTATGTTTCATTAGTTCATTGTTAATGAAATAATTTGTTTCGCTTTCTTAATCTGGTAAGATGGGGAAGACAGTGGTAACAGTTCTGGTCAGAAAGGCTATTTTTCTCCCTCTTGAATATCCTTTTCTCGTATTTGTTGCTGTCGAGCCCTAAAGATGAGGAGTCAGACGGTTGCAAGCATAAACTCCTGTCTTCAGTTCCTCAGTGCTGAATTTTCCCAGGAGGGTGCTGACGCAGGAGAGAAATAACCACAGATTTGCCAGCCCTTGCACACAAAAAAATTACTGAGTACAGTGGAAAAAAAAAAGCACAAGTGGTACATTTCTGGCAGAGAGAAGGCACCTGGTCTCAGCAGCAGCAGCTGCCACAAGGCTCTGATGCCAACCTGAGCCTTGCGGGAAGATCTTTTCCCCTGCAGAGATGTGAGAAACTTTGCCTGACTCTGGGTCTAGATGCAGAGAGAAAATCATAGATGCTATTTCAGACTTGTGTCAGTGCCCATCTAACACTGCCCTCTACCTGAGCTCAAAATCATAATGGGGGAAAAAAAGTGAAATTAAAAGGCCAAAAAAAAGGGAATGTAAAGGCTACTCAAGTACCTAGTCCTGAACTGATAGCTTCTAGATATCCCTAGGGCTAACACAAGTGGACCTGGAGGGATTAAAAGAAACACAAAAGCATGAGAAATTTGAATTAGTAAACACTGACTGTTGCGTTTTCCCTGATATTTGCTTTAGTCAGATGTAGGCATAATGAAATCAACTGAGGTGAAGACTTGTCTTTCCACCCTCACGCTTCAGCACAATGAGTTCACTAATCTTATCTGGGAACTTCTAGAAGAAAACAAAGCAAAACCAAGAGAATAACAGAAACTACAAATGATGAATGTCTCCACAGAGGGTGGTACTGTAAGAGTTTGTGCTGAAAGCTGTACCTGTCAGCAGGATTCCCAAGGAAACTCCTCATCTCCAGTTGCACTTGAAGAGAAAGTGAAAGAGGCTGCAGAGGGCAGGTGGAATCCCACCCCCAACAAAATGCATTTGGCAAAAGAAGACTTTATTCTGGATTACTCTTTGTTGCTGTAAAACAAACTTAGCACGCTCAGTCCAGTCATGGAATCACAGAATGTCAGGGGTTGGGAAAGGAGCTCTGGAGATCATGGAGTCCAACCCCCCTGCCAGAGCAGGACCACCTAGGGCAGGTCACAAGGGAACACATACTTGAAAGTCTCCAGAGAAGAAGGCTCCACAACCTCCCTGGGCAGCCTGTCCCAGGGCTATGTCACCCTCACAGGAAAGAAGTTCTTCCTCACGTTGAGGTGGAACTTCCTGTGCTCCAGATGTAAATACTAACACTATAATCACAGTTCATGTTACACACGCACTTATTTTGCACAGACTCCCTTTGTGCTGCCAGAGGATGCCTCACCAGCAGATTTCAAAGCTCCCCTGAACTGAGCAAGGATTACAAAAGCATTACTTTCTGCTGAAATAAAGCCCTTTTTTTCAAACACAACAGCTAGTTAATAACTAACCACAAGGCGCTGGGTAGTTTAGTGCAGAAAATAAGCTCATGTGCAAGTGGAAGTGCAGGGGGGGGCATTAGGTAAATGGTTTTGTGGGGCTGGGACCTGGGCGAAGCATTGAGGTATGACAACAAGCTCTGCTGGGTTTTTGACTGCCCCTTTGGTTGGTTCACAGCCACTTCTTTCCCCACCTTGCCAAAAAAACACCTCTCCTGTGCCGAGGGGTCTGTGCCAGAGCCCAGGCTCCTGCTGCCTGCAGAGCCACTTCCTGCAGCAGGCGGCCTCGCTTCCGCAGCTTCTGCCGGGCCAGCAGATTGCAACAGAGCCGACCTGGACCCTCCCTGTGGCCCTGATAACAAACTGGAGAAGCCAAGAATTTGCTGGAAGGGCGAGAGCACCTGCAGTGGGTGCTTCTGCTGCAGGAGGGCCGGGCCGGCTGACGCCGTTGCAGCAGCCTGACAGTTGTAGAGGGGTTGCTGTTCTTTTTTGTCACCATTTTCACAGCAGAAGTGCTGCTGTTATCACACCCTCTTAAAATAGCTCAGAGCTTTTCATCCTTCTATACATTCACAGAAGTTCTGTCCCATCTTTTTTTTTGTTCCTAGGTCTTAGAAAGGCTTGGGTTGGAAGGGACCTTTAAAGTGCTCCTGTTCATGTTAAATAAAGGGAAAACTGAACTACTCTTGGTCTGTTGTAGCTGTAAAACTCAGAGGTGTTACCTGCTCTCTTTCCAAGCTACTGCCTTGTCACTCAGGCATCAGGTCCCACAGTGATCAATATTTTACTTGGCTCTGACTGATGCAAACTCTTTGACACCACTCTCCTCCCAGGCAACCTCGTACCTCTGGGGATTTCCAGGATGAAAACAAAGGGACAGAGTCAAAAAGCCAGCCTACACTCTCTGGAGAAAATAGAGTTTTGAAAAGAACCGTGAGGTTAATTCACAGCAGTTTTGTATTTTGTGGATCATCTTTTCTACAAACAGAACCACAGCTGTAGATTTTGGGAGGTCTGTTCTGTATTAGAAAGCCACAAGGATTATAAAGGTGAGAAGCTCATTTTGGTAGTTTCTTTCTTCCTCATTGTCCTTGGATTGTATTTTTTTGGTGGTGATCAGTAAACAAACTAAGCACAATTTGGAGGAAAGGTTCATTTTTGAACTGAAGATATTAAGGGCTGGGAAGAAAAGGGAAGGGCTTTCAGGATGGAGAGGAGGCAGCAGTGGGTGCTTGCTGAGACTGGTTTTATTCAACATCTTAATTCACAACCCGCAGAAGGGAGTGTGCAGAAAGTCACCAGGTCTGTGGATGCTCCTGACCCCCAGTCAAATGCCACAGTGATGGCAAAGAAGCCCTGCAGAATCTCCCAAAACTGAACAAAAGGCACCACTTTGGCACAGGAGCTTCAGCGTGGGGAAGTGCAGGGCAACGCACGCGAGGGGAATAATCCAAAGCAAAGCTCCTTGGTGCTCATCCCATAACTGGCTGTCACAGCCCAGAAAACACATCCTGAAATCACTGTTGACAGTTGTCTGAGATCACCAGCCCGATGTATGTCTGCAGCCAGAAAAAGCCCACAAAGTGTTGGGCAACACCAGGAAGAGCACTAAAAGACAAAAGGCGTCACTTTGCTGCCATGTGTGTAACCTCAGCCTGCCACGTACTGAGCCTGGCTTCCACGCCTGGGCTCTCATGGAGAATAGGAACATACCATTCATTAACTGGTGCAGAAGATGGAATTAAACCATGATTTGTGGAGAGTTGAAATCGGTGGAAGATGTTTTAGCTGCCTCCAGTCCTATGGAAACGGCAATGGGACGTGTGTGCTTTGACATCCTTGGGCAAGAAGTGGTGGAACAGGCATTAGAGCAAAGACTTTAGTACCATCTCCTGATCTCAGGGCTGACAGGTAGATAAAGATTCCTCCCTTGTCTTTCTAAACAAAGATTTTCCAAGTACAGGTTTGTATCTCTGTCAAGGGGTTGCTCAGGGTTTATGAATGCACAATGGCATTTTCCCAGTCACATCATCCTATAGGATAACCCTGGTAGTTGATTTAAAATTATTAATAGGCCAAGAGGTTTATTTCAAATGCCATGTTGCCTTTCCCTTGAGGCTACTTGTACTGCCTCCACCTGCAGTGAAATTAAACACCTATTTATTAACTAAACCCACTGCCAACTCACATTAAGAAAAGTCTCTTCTATTAAGCTGTTCTACTCCTGGACTTTGTCTGCAAAGCAACAGAATTTCAGCCCTTAAAAAGTAATTTAATCCACACCAGTGTCACAGCCAAGAATGAGATTGAAAGAGCAAGATCACACTCTTTAATAAAAAAAGCAACAATTTAATAATTACTGAAGTGAAAATCTCTTCTGGCCCTTGTCTTGGTACCCAAGTCTTGAGCAAGAGTCCCGGCGGAGAACAGACAGTGCATCTTGACCGCATCTTATCCATGTATGGTGATATTTGCCAGCTGCAGTGAAGTATTTCAGAAAAGTTATGCAGCCAGTGACCTTATCATTCATTTTGCTGCCTTTCTGTTGCCAGCTGACTTGACTGAACGGCACAAACATTCTAGCTACTGAGCAGATCCTCACAGCAGGCTGAATTTTGAATGCTTCACACTGTAATTTCTGGCACGCTCAGGAAGCTCTGGGTTGTTGGGGTTTTTTTGCACAGGCTTCTCTGGGAGAGCAGAAGGCACTTTTTGTTGTGCCCTGCATTCAAAAACACCAGGAGAAAACTGCAGTCCACATGACGAAAAGGATGCGGATTAAGGGCAGAGCAATGTCAGATCAGAGAGGGGGGGATGGTTTGGTCTTCAGCTAAGAGAAAAAATAATAAGAGGAATTATCTCTCCGTGCTTATGTGAGAGGTATGCAACAGAAGTTGCTTGAGAAGCCTGATAAATCCTTTCTTACCAGTCCAAACTACACATGAGAAAGGTGGCCTGAATTCTACTTTGCTACAATCAAATAGACCTACTGTGGTTTTACTGACTTCAGGGGGCTTACTGGGAAATATTCCTTCTATTTATTATCATCACACATCTAATTGAACAGCTTACAGAAGTGGGCATGCAGGAGCACTTGTCTGCTAAGAGGGGACCCAGAGCGTGAGTGTACATTGCTTTCTGTCCAGGACTGTGGGATCTCACAAACAGTTCTGGAAGAAAAAAAAACAGAGGAACAGATGTCTGCTCCAGGCATATAACCCCTTTGGCTCAAAGGGGAAGTTTCTAGCTGACAGAACTGCTTAGTGCCAGAAGCTGATGAACAGCCACTCTGTACAACTTATGCTTTGCTCTGTGAAGAGGTATAATGAAATGCAACACCTCACTTTCTGTTCTTTGATTTATCCCTGTTTGCTACAGGATTAAATCTTCTAGCTTATCTCTCCACCCATCTGCTGTTTTCTTTAATTTCTTTTTTTTAAATATTATTTCTTTTAACCCTTTCTGATTCTCTCCACACATTTATCTTATCTGTTACTTAGTTTTTACTCAGTTCCTCTCTGCATTAGCCTCAGCATTAGGCAGCCTGGAAATCATCCTGCCCAACAAAGGTACTACCCACCTCAGGCAGCACAGCTACAACAACACTGCTGCAGGGGAAAGCAAGCAGCAGAATGTTCCAAGCAGCAGCCCCTGGTGCCCATCCTAAACTAATGATGGCTCCAGGAAAATGATCCTTCTCTGGCTGGTGCAGAGAAGCTGCTCATCAGCGCAGGAAAACCAGGGCAGAACAAGGCTGGGGGCAAAAAGCTGCTGCAGGAACTGGTAGCCAGACACCACTGGGCTGAATGTGGACCAGTGGCAGTGGAAAAGGCATCTGATCTTTTCAGCAGCAAGTCCATGTGAAATGTTCTGAGCAGGCTGAGGTAGAGATGCTGAGCACTGACAAACCCAGGCAGGGTTTGGGGCAACCCCTGTGTGCCCACACTCCACAGGGGACTCATGCTCTTCTGCCTAATCCCACCAGGGCTCAGGGTGAGGTTTGAAGCTTCAGGAGTTGAAACTAAAGCCAAAACCACTAAGTTCCACACTCAGGATGAGTAAAGAGAAGACAGCTGAGGAGGTTGCTTTGCAACACCAATGTTTAGCTTCACGCCTACATCCTTATCCTTCCTGCTATTATGAAATGTTCTTCCGTTATTGGTGTGAACGACTCTGCCTCAGCAGTGACTCACGTTTCCATGCCTTCAGCTGTACTGCACTGAGGAAAAAGCCCACTCCAATTGCTGTGCAGCTGTGGAAAATCCATTTTGCAGACCCCTGAGCACCTGAACAAGGTCCAAACTGCAAAAAATACAGTGGAAATTTTGGTAGGGCATGTGGGCAGCTCTGCAGCTTTGGTGGGTGGGAAAGGTGCATGAAAAGGTGCTCTGTCCCAAACATGTTTATGCACTTCCAGGTGCCTGGGCTCAGTCAGACAGCAATGCTGCTGAAAAAATATAATATATATACACATAAATACATGGATGTATAAACCCCCCCTTTAAAACCAGCATTGCCCATATCAAGAAGTTTCCATGGCGCAGGGTTTGTTTCCTCCTAGTGGACCAGGGTGAGACTGCAATGTTGGCCTCCACCATGTGAAATGACCCATTTAGATTAATGGTGCTTGAATTAAACCTGCTTGAAAATACCTGTACCTTCCAGCTGTCTCCTCTTCAAGAATGCCCATTCCAGAAGCACTTGGATACCTGAGTTTCAGGCTGTTTTGATGAGTCACACTCAATTGCTGCAGAATCAGGACTTTAATTTGGTCACCTTCCTCATGAACACTGACACATTGAGAAGTAACATAGGACAGAAATACAGTTTTACCCTGGGACAGGAATCCTTAATTTCTTTAATATGAAGGATTTTACCACATTTTCACATAGAGTTTCAATGTGATGTGAAAACTGCAGATTTGCAGAAAAACTTCTTTATGGTTAATACTTGGCAAAGATCTAACCAACTCACTTAATAGTCCAGAGATTATTGGAGGAAACACTAAAGAGCAGAGATCCCAGAAGGCATTGGAGCAGGAAAGCACTCAGAGTATCAGAACAGGGTAACCTATTATGTTACTAAACAAGAAAAATTATGTGTTCTCTGTTGATGCTCATGACTGCTGGCAAGTTTGTTCACTCAGTTTCAAGTATCTTTTCATTACCAGGTTTAAACAGCTCACAGAAGTAACTGGAGCTCACAGGGACAGTACAGCAAATTGTATGTGCATCAGAATACAATTTAACCACTCGGTGTCAACATTCAGAAATGTGACACTTCTCCAAAACAAACTCACCAGTGTAAATCAGCAAAGACTCGGCTCCTTCATCTTTGCTTCCAAGAAACAATTTTCACAGAGCCCACTTCCCTGGCACCCAAACTCCAGGAAACGTTTTACTGGCAAACTCCAGGAAATAACTTGAAGACTCTCCAGGACTTCATTTCTGAGAACATAAATACAGCTTTCAGTACATTTTTATTCCTTCAAGAGGAGCCAGGTTTTGCTGCTAACAGGAAAAGAAGTCTCAGAAGGAAAACCCAACCCAGGCCCAGGTTTATGATAACAGCAGCACTGGTGTACAGCACGACTCAGGGTAACTCCCCCTTGAAAGAAACAGTACACCCAGGAGGTAACACAGACATGACAGCCTCAAAATGAAGATGAGCTCAAATGTGTATTTGACAGAAATACAGAAATATACAGTGTCATATTCTAGTAATACAGAAACAACTTTGTTTTTCAGATAAAAGCAATGTATTTGATCATTTAAAACAACTTTCCATAGGCATCAGTGCTTGGCCAAGTAAAAAATATCAAGTTCCTTTACAGTCAAGACAGGAAGAAAAGATAGAAATGAAATGTGTTTGACTGCAACTTCTTACAAGTAGAGGTCTCTTACAGCCCATAGTTGCCCCTACTGTAGCAAACCTGCAAACCCTTACTCTGCCTTTGAGCCACCTTCCCTGCTTTTTGTGCCCTCTGCCAAAATTCACATCAGTCAGCTAAGAACTCAGCCCCTGCAGGTCTCAAGAATAGGCAAAACATTTTCTGCCACCTTTATCACTTGTGCCAGTCAAACCCTTAAAAACAAAAATATTAAATAAAACCTCTACTCCCCCAGTCCTTAAGGGCCCAGGTTAAAATGTCAGCTTCTTGAGAAGGGCTTTCCTCTAGCTGTGAGGTAGTCTCCCTGTGCCAGGACACAGAGAGCTTACTCTCACACAGGCTGCAATTGCACTGATGGACCAGATTTAATTCCAAACTGCCTTCTGCCACCCCCCCTCTTTGGGCTTTGGTTTGTAATCATTTGCATGCTAATAAATCAAAGCTATTTTAAGGAAGCCAACATGATGGCCATTAATGCAGCTGTGTCAGACGAGTGCCATACAGAAGAAGGACAAGAGCTCTCTTTCTCTCATCCTTCCTTTCTCCCTTGTTTCTAGCCATCTCCAGAGCCTTTCCTTGCCCATGTCAGTTCTTTTGGTAAAATCAGCTCAACCACACTAACAGGTTAGCCCAGGGAGGCAGGCGTTTTTTTTAAGACACATTGAGCCTAAGGCCACTTAGAAAGGTGTGTCTCCTCCCTCCACAGCGGGAAGAGTCTCCGGAACCAGCCAGAGCAATGATGAAGCAGACAGTTATGATGGGTGGGTTTTAGTTTTTATTTTAGCTTCTGGAATAAATCAGCATTGCCTCCCCCCACAGAAGTGTCCTGTGGTCTGGGGAAATTAGCTTCACTGCTAAGAGACTGCAAGTGAAACTAAGGCTTTCTAGCAGCAAAGACAACCCTGCCATCCCCTGCCCATCACTCTTTGAGCACTTTGTACCATTTCCCTTCTCTATTAAGAAAGCTCTCACAGAGACCATCTTCCTAATCCTACTCTAAAAACAGGTCTGCAGTTCTGGTAGGATGCTCTTGATACCATACAGTAGTAGGGTCAAGTTTCAACACTGCTGTAAAATCAAAGGTAAAGTTACCCTTTAGCCCCATCTTGCTGCAAGTCTTTTATGTTGTCTGTTTGTAGTTAGCAATTTTAAATTTGTTCTCCTACAGAAGCCAGCCAGAACAGTAGTGTGGCAGGCCAAACATGGTGTCTGCAGAAAATGCAGCATAATCAGAGGTTAAGCTGCATTTTGGCACCCTTATTTCTTTCCTGCCACTGCCTTTTACCTAGAAATCTATCCAGACCTGTGACTTTAGGACTTAAAAACCTCTCCAGGATTTTAGGATCTACCTTTTCAACACGCATTCTACTGAACAGCCTCAGAGCAGCACACATGTATTTGAAAATAATTTAATACCTATTTTCTGATTAAGTACATTCTGTGCGTCATTTCAGTTTCATACTCAGTGACAGGGTACACACACTTCACAGGACAAGAAATTTAAACCATGACTATTTAGTACATTATGCATCATAGTGATTAAAACCAGACAAGCACCAGAGAAAATACACATGCTGAAGCCTGATTTATATACTACACTGGAAAGTCTTCAGTGACATGACAAAGAATTTGTGGTTTTCCCCCCAATTACAAGTGAGCAGAGGATTTGTCAGACATTGGTTTTGTAGCTTCTACTGTCCACTCTACGCCTCCTTCCTCTTGATGATCAGAGGCCCAACGTTGTCACCAGTCTCCTCGTTGTGCTTTGTGTGAGAGCCATCACACAGCGGGAACTGGGAAGAGAAAGAATAAACAGGTCTGAAGTACATGCAGAGTCAGAACTGGGAACCTAGGCTAGGAGGTCACTAGAACATCCTCTCCTTAAATCCACTGTGACCACAGACCACAACTTCTGTCCTGGCATCTCAGGTTTTTCCAGGTCTTGGCTGAACATTAGTTTTGTCCACGTGAGCACAGAGTGTGGCTTCCACAGGAGGGTTTTGACCTGCTAATGGAAATGAACTGCACTTCCAGCTGACATTGCTATTCATCATGGGGTTTTAAAGGTTCCACTGAGGAAAGAATTTGAATAAATGTTTGTTCCATAAAAACTTCCTAGAACAGGCTGGTCAGAACAAGACCCACAGAGACTCCTTCAGGCAGCTCTAACTGCCCAGGTCCCAGAGCAGCCACAACCACTCTGCTCCTGGGCAGCTCTTTACACATGCAAGCACCAAAGGATATTCTGCGAAGCAACAAGAGTGAGTTTAGATCCCATCTCTTCTGCAGGATGCATTTTCAGGGCTATGCCTCCTCTGCAGAGGAACCTCTGGAAATGATCACAAAAATCACACACCTGTCCTTTGCATTCAACCATTATTTTTCTTGCTTAGAAGCAATGGGAAAGGTGGGCATTAGTCAGCTTTTGCCTTTGCAACAGCAATATTCCCTGGCAATACAGTCACAATCCAAGTCTTCCACACTCCACTGATCCCAGTGTTCATGCCTCACTCATAGACCTTGAAAAAAATTAACACCATATCACCCACGCTTAGTTAGACTAAAAAATGTCAAAGTACTGCATGAAAACAGTACCATGCAGACAATATACATGAAAAAAACATTCCTAGAGTTCTAACAATCAAGTCACCTGCCCTGTAGGGTAAAGTGTTGGGGAGGGCAGAGACATAAGGTGGGGATTTTTTTTATTTCATTGTCACAAAACGCCAAACCCCCCCCACTATAAAGGGCAGATGACATTTCCAAATAAAGAAACTCAGAATTCAGAGCGTAGTCACAGAAGCTGATTCATGCAGGAACTTCATCACAGCACTCAGTTGTGCCTCAGGCAGTAGATACTGGCAGATACTTGGGAAAAATCTGAGCAAACAAGCACATATGTTTGTGGGACACTGACCAGCTTTCAACCTAGACGGTCCCTAGGACAGCTGGTTTTCTAAGCAACACGACAGTCCACTGGTCTTCACAGGAGCACTGACCCAGCTTCCATCAGACATGAGCATCTCACAAGCCCCAAGGAGGCAAGCCCAGGGTCCAGCTACAGAAACATCATTACTTCAAGTTTGCAAGTGACAAAATTGGTGGGATTCACAGGCTTCAGATCAAGACATCTTTCAAAGCTATCAACTCTTTACTGTTCTGAATTCATCCTCTGGATCAGGTGGCGTCAGAACCACTGGCTTCCAGAGGCTGGGACACTAGACCTGAGCTTCTCAGAGAAAAACCCCAAAACAACAGAAATCCAAACCACTACCACTTTTCCAGAGCACCCACCTGGTCACCTTGAAGACTAGACACTGAATAGATGGATCCTGGGCCTGACACAACACGTTCATCCTTTATTAAGTTAAAGCAGGCTAGCAATAGCAACCAAAGCTCACACCCTGAGGGAACTGTGCAGTGATCTGGACAGCTCAGCTTATTTCCCTTGACAGTGAACAGGTTTAGCTTCTCTACCACTGTTTCTCCTGACGTTCTGCAGCAGTACTCCTTCAGCCACAACCTGGGGACTAATACTTCTCTGCAAGACACCGAGGTTGCAGGTCATTGTGGAAGAGAGGGAATTATTCCCGCACCCCCCCACCCCAGCTCACACATGTAAAAATGCAGAAAATTAAGAAACACAAATGTTCTAACATTAGCTTAATTACAGCTTTGGCTTTAAGACAAAAATCTTGCCTCTATACTGGTAAATTTGAACACTGACTTTTTCCACAGAACTTGACAAGCAGTGCTAAGAAGTGCCTGCAGAGCACAATAGGAAAGGGCCATTTAAAGAACCACCTACCACCTACTGTGACAGATCATTACATCCCAAGACAGTCACTTTTTTCTAAACACATGCATTCCACCAAGACTTTAGACAGCACAAGCAAACAAAGCCTCTGAAGTATCCCATTTCAGAAAAAAAAAAAAAAAGCACAACTGAATCTAATGCTGCTCATCAAGAGTGACCCCAGAACACCTTGGTATAGTCCAACTGTTTTGTTATTCTCTGCACAGGAGGAACACCAGCTGCAGAGCATGCACTCTGGCAGTGCACACAGCACAATCCTATGGTCCATAATGTTACTGATGCTATCAACAGCATGTGCCTAAACCTGATAGGAAATGCCCACGCAGTCAGACAAGAGGACACTTCTTCTAACCTGGAATTAAGATGCTCATACACCACTTTAAAAAACACAGCAGGTGGTTACTGCTTTTGAAGTTATTGTAATTCCCTGCATTGGAAGCACACCTATTCTACCATCTTGCCATCACAAGAAAGTTAACAGCATCTTAGTTTGAGAACTGTAAGAAACAGATGATGCTAGCTAACAACCTCCAAAGAGGACAAGCATGTGAGAATGATGAAGAATATCTGTATTTCATTGCTGCTTGGCAATAACTGAACATGAGAAGCACACCAACCATCTTAAAGATCATGCTACCCACCATCCAAGATCAGTCAAGGCAAGAGGAAGGCAGCAAAATTGGAAACTCGCATCTTTTAAACATGCTGATTAAAATATTCATGATTAAGCATCAGTAAAAGAAAATGAATGCTTTCAAAGTTTTCCACTGACCTCATTCATGCCTTTACAAGACCTTCCAGATCAGAGTTCTAATAAGGAACTCATTATAAAGTAGCCCCATCCACTTCCTTTTAGTGTGTGATTCCAGAGCTCTAACTCGGTAGGACAGCACGTGCCTGAACTGACAACACTGCTCCAATATCTGCCAAAACCCACTTCTTAAGATTTTTATTTCACACAAAAAAGACAGTATCAAACAATAGCTACAATGTTGGCAGAAACTGCAATGAAGCCACTGAAATCAGCCACTCTCTTCCATTTCTGTTTGGAATACAGAGTAGGAAGCAGGAAATACAAACACACTAGGGTTCAAGTTAAGATTTAAGTTTGGGGTTTTTTTGGCAGAAGCACTGAAAGAGATGCCTACACTATTGCAACCTGAGGCAAAACCAAATAAAATATTAAGACAAAGTTCAGATACTCAGAGCTGCCTTCCTCCTCCCTCTTCCTCTTTTCTGAAGCTGTGGCCCTTGCAGAAGCTTCCAAGGCTGGATTCTGGCTGTCACTTGAGACTTAGCACAAAGACCTGGAGGCAGGGGTGCTACGCATGCAGGATACCTGCATGCTGCCCAGCCACCAGCACTGCACGCCAAGGTACATGCTGCCCTGCTGTATAACCACACCATGTGTAACTCAGCCCAGGGAGCACACGCTGGCAGTGGTGGGGGGAGCAGGGAATTTTGCTTTTCAGTTCAGACTCTGAACAGAGCAGAGAAGACAAGCCCACCTCCACGGGGCTACTGCAGAATCAAGCCTTCATGCTGTTTAATCCTCAGTAGTGTTCTAGTGTTAAGCCTAATACAGCTACAAATGTGTAACTTCCCGAGTTATTTTCACCTACAAGGTAATAATGTCAGATCTGAGAAGTGCAAGAACCAGAAGTTACAGCACCTGGGAAAGTGCAGAGTGTGGCCCAATTAGTTCTGTGTGTGAGGCTGGAGAAGTCCAGTGTTCAGGTCACTGATGGAGGGATAACTAGATCTCAAGGCCATTGTCCTCACTTATCTGGCTCTGAAGGTTTGTATTATTCCAGTCTCCACATGTTAGCACCCTGACTTCTGAAAAAGCTTCTAAATGTGTGCCAGTAGTAAATGGAAAGGGCTACGTGCAACCCACGCTCTCTTACTACAGATTCCAGAACTATCACTACAGATAAATTCTATGGAACTGGGCTACATCAGATGTCATACATCTCTACCTCAGATTTAAATCTGCACTTGGGGTTACTGAAAGGCTAGGCATCATGCTTACCACTCACTTCAGGCAACTGCGGCAACCCCAATTCATACTCCAGGAATTTGGACTAGTGTCTAGGTCAGACTCTTTAACTGTTCAAAAACAGAGGCCTAAAGCATCTCATCATTATTTCACTGGCTTTACTTTAGGATCACCCATATAACTATTCTGAGTTGCTAAGGCACTAATGGATTAAGTCCATCTGTCTAGATTCTTCAAAAGCTTTGAAGCACAAGGGCTTCTTTTTAGATTACCTCCATCACCACAGGAAACAATTCACTGCTGTACTAATTTATGTGGCAAACTATTTACAGTACACAGCTATTTAGCAGTACTACAGCCATAAATTCAGGACAGAACAGCAGCACCACCCTAAAACCCTGTGCACTAGTCAGGCTCTTCCCAAAACGATTCTGCATTCACCCTGTCCACAAGATTTAATGATGGGCTCAGACATAGCCAGTGACAATTTGACACCACCTCTGGTGTAACAAGAGGCTCCTCAATCAATTTGTGTTACTAACACCATGAACTAGCAGCAAGAGAGTTTCTGACTTAAGTTTCCAACTTCCTCCAGGAAAATGCATTGAATTTCATCTCAAACTGTGGTTCCTTTACCTGCCAACAGGCCAGTAATTGTGGCTAAGCCTCAGTATGAGCCAAGGCAGCACATAACATGGTATTTGTCATTCATGACTGTGATTGCTCCATACAGCAGTTCTCCTTCCAAGGCGTCTGCTTCTTCAGAGCTACAGAAACCTGCTGTTCAGTATTAGCACTGATCTGCAGGCTTTACTCTGAATGGCAGCATGAATCTACAGTTTTATGGATTCCAACACTGCTACATCCCCCTGCAGAATAGTTTACATCAAGTCAGATTCCTCTAAATGAAGGAGTTTGAGTTGAAAGATGCATGCAGGTGAATGAAACTGGACCATCTTACCTTCTTAGATCTCCAACAACGACAGTAGACAGCCTTGTCTCCCAGGTCTTCCATATCAAATGCATGGACTACCTTGGGGTTATCCTTCTGGATATGGGGATTCACCACTGCCTTGCAGCACTTGTCTTTTGAGAGGAATTTTTTGTAAGCTAGATACCCAACAGCAGCTGCTCCAGCAGCTAAGGAGACTGCAGCAATCCATTCAACTGGAATAAAAGAAAAAGAAAAAACAGACTGTCAGGTTTTGACCAAAACATTCTATTAAAACTAGTCTCTAGCAAAAATGTCTTCATGCTTGTGGCAACACCTCTACTTCCCAACAGCCCTTTTTGTTCTGTGGAGGAAGAGCAATACTTAAGAAGAACATTTTCTTTTGGCACTCACCCAGTTAACTAGCTCCTTTCTACTGGTCAGAGTTCTCCCTAACCTCTTCTACACATGGCTGTGGGTTAACCTGGCAGGGTTTGGGTTTTTTTTTTTACTCTTTATTTGGGAACCTGTGATATCAACATCAGTAGCACTTCCAAGTTCATCACATTAAACCAGCTGTAAGTACACCCCGTAGCAGAAAAAAACCAAACACCGCAACCTTGTTCTTTTGTTTCAGCTGCAGGAAGGTCACTGAAGAACAATCAGCATCAACAACCCAAGCAGGACCCCTCCAAGGTATGGGGACAAGTAGCTTTTAACATCTTACAACTAAAAATGTTAACAGGTGGTTTGGCAATGAGGAAAATATTGAACATACTACCACTTCAGGGAATAACAAAAGCCAGCTTAGACTAAATACCTGGGCTACTGGAAAGAGTACGGAAGCAAAGTATTATATTTAAGAATAACAGCATAAGTTTATTTTAACTGGACTAGATCTTGACCCTCTGAAAGAGCTTCCACTAAAAAAATCCTCTCTCCCCCACCTCCCATCCTCACTTTCCCACACCTCAGATACCTTTAAAATCTTTGCAGTCTCACACAGTTGATATAATTTCCTTTTCTGCAAGGAGTCTTCCTACTTTTTTGTGGCTCTATTGTTTCTTCTCTGCCTCATGAAAATACGTTGGACTTTGGCCCAAAGGTTCTGGTTGAGCAACAGCCCTGGCTGCTTCTCTCTGAGCTGGAGGCAGCTGCTGCTTTTTTGTTTTTAACCCAGTACTTCAACTCACACATGTACTCCTAACGTGTACATACTGAGCTTGCTTGGCTCTAGAGACAAATCAAACAGGAATGTAAGTTTTAGCACATTTACACAATTTAAGAAAACTAAACCAGTCTCCAGTTGGCTATTCTGTCTTGCCCTTTGATCTCTGCATTGGATTTGAAAGACCCCCAAGCCACATGGCATCTCTGGGGCAAGAGACACTACTACATTCAAGGACAAGAAGAAACAAAAAGCCTTTATTAGTTCTTGCTGCTTTCCACAGCTGCCTGCCTGCACTGCCACCATGAGCTTTGAAAGGATTCTTGCTCTGAAAGGATCCAGGTTTTCTGCCCTGTCCCACAGCCTTTTCTGAAATGCATACTAAGGCCTTTCCTCAGCTAAAACATTGTGTTAGCTCACAAGCACTATGTGATCCACCAGGGCTTGGATGTAGCATTATGTGGAATGAGACAAATATTTGTTCCATGTCTGCAGCCCTGTAAGGGCTTTAGGGTTTAGACCTTTAGGGTTTAGACCTTTAGGGTCTTACTAAAGGGTTAAAAGATGCAAAAAGCTTTCAGAGTTCATTTTCTTAGTAAAGCAGAAGAGGCCAACATACACTGAGACCTCTCCAGCAAAAGAGGGACAAAGCCTCCTTGTTACAACAGGGTAATACTAGGATACAGAAAACCATCTTGAGCATCAAATAATTTAGAGACTGTTTCCCTGACCCCAAGCTCCTTACAACAATAAAATCCCCAGAGAACCTGTTGTGAACTCAGTGTTTTACATGAATCCAGCAAGTTCTCACCTCTTTATCTCCCCATTACAAACTAGCCAGAGTAATACATTAATTGTAATAGGTTGAAAAAGAAGGTGAATTTAAGGGATTCTATGAAAATCTGCTTTGATTTAGCACAACAGCCCAAAGAACAGCCACAGCTGAAATCAGACGCAGCAGGTTCCTCCAAGGAAAACCAGCCTGAGTGCCTGCAACACCCTTCCCAATCTCAGCAGAGAATGTTTCCCCAAGAGGAGCCAGGGAGCAGGTACCCAGCCAACACAGGGATTTTTGGAAAGCAAAGCAGAGAGACTGCCCATCCTGGGGACTTCAGGGAAGCAGCAGCTGCAGGGATTGCCCACAAGCCTCTAGCTGATGTGTTGCCAGTAGATCAAATCTTAATCTATGTTTTTTTAAGTAACTGACATGGGGACAATGACAGATGGCATCCATTCCATTAAGGGAATAAAGGGAAAGA